>NW_025752078.1:0-13528 GCF_021184085.1 Oncorhynchus gorbuscha | reverse complement strand
GTGGTGGTGATTTAGATGTACACGTGGTGGTGATTTAGATGTACTGTACATGTGGTGGTGATTTAGATGTACACGTGGTGGTGATTTAGATGTACAGGTGGTGGTGATTTAGATGTACATGTGGTGGTGGTTTAGATGTAGATGTGGTGGTGATTTAGATGTACTGTACACGTGGTGGTGATTTAGATGTACACGTGGTGGTGATTTAGATGTACATGTGGTGGTGATTTAGATGTACATGTGGTGGGGATTTAGATGTACATGTGGTGGGGATTTAGATGTACTGTACACGTGGTGGTGATTTAGATGTACTGTACACGTGGTGGTGATTTAGATGTACTGTACATGTGGTGGTGATTTAGATGTACTGTACATGTGGTGGTGATTTAGATGTACTGTATATGTGGTGGTGATTTAGATGTACTGTACATGTGGTGGTGATTTAGATGTACACGTGGTAGTGATTTAGATGTACACGTGGTGGTGATTTAGATGTACATGTGGTGGTGATTTAGATGTACTGTACATGTGGTGGTGATTTAGATGTACATGTGGTGGTGATTTAGATGTACACGTGGTGGTGATTTAGATGTACACGTGGTGGTGATTTAGATGTACACGTGGTGGTGATTTAGATGTACACGTGGTGGTGATTTAGATGTACACGTGGTGGTGATTTAGATGTACACGTGGTGGTGATTTAGATGTACACGTGGTGGTGATTTAGATGTACCACGTGGTGGTGATTTAGATGTACACGTGGTGGTGATTTAGATGTACACATGTGGTGGTGATTTAGATGTACTGTACACGTGGTGGTGATTTAGATGTACTGTACATGTGGTGGTGATTTAGATGTACTGTACATGTGGTGGTGATTTAGATGTACATGTGGTGGTGATTTAGATGTACACGTGGTGGTGATTTAGATGTACACGTGGTGGTGATTTAGATGTACATGTGGTGGTGATTTAGATGTACACGTGGTGGTGAATTTAGATGTACACGTGGTGGTGATTTAGATGTACACGTGGTGGTGATTTAGATGTACACGTGGTGGTGATTTAGATGTACTGTACATGTGGTGGTGATTTAGATGTACAGGTGGTGGTGATTTAGATGTACACGTGGTGGTGATTTAGATGTACTGTACATGTGGTGGTGATTTAGATGTACTGTACATGTGGTGGTGATTTAGATGTACACGTGGTAGTGATTTAGATGTACACGTGGTGGTGATTTAGATGTACAAGTGGTGGTGATTTAGATGTACATGTGGTGGTGATTTAGATGTACAGGTGGTGGTGATTTAGATGTACACGTGGTGGTGATTTAGATGTACACGTGGTGGTGATTTAGATGTACACGTGGTGGTGATTTAGATGTACACGTGGTGGTGATTTAGATGTACACGTGGTGGTGATTTAGATGTACACGTGGTGGTGATTTAGATGTACACGTGGTGGTGATTTAGATGTACTGTACATGTGGTGGTGATTTAGATGTACTGTACATGTGGTGGTGATTTAGATGTACTGTACATGTGGTGGTGATTTAGATGTACACGTGGTGGTGATTTAGATGTACACGTGGTGGTGATTTAGATGTACATGTGGTGGTGATTTAGATGTACACGTGGTGGTGATTTAGATGTACACGTGGTGGTGATTTAGATGTACACGTGGTGGTGATTTAGATGTACACATGTGGTGGTGATTTAGATGTACACGTGGTGGTGATTTAGATGTACACGTGGTGGTGATTTAGATGTACACGTGGTGGTGATTTAGATGTACACGTGGTGGTGATTTAGATGTACACGTGGTGGTGATTTAGATGTACATGTGGTGGGGATTTAGATGTACACGTGGTGGTGATTTAGATGTACACGTGGTGGTGATTTAGATGTACACGTGGTGGTGATTTAGATGTACACGTGGTGGTGATTTAGATGTACACGTGGTGGTGATTTAGATGTACTGTACATGTGGTGGTGATTTAGATGTACATGTGGTGGTGATTTAGATGTACACGTGGTGGTGATTTAGATGTACACGTGGTGGTGATTTAGATGTACACGTGTTGGTGATTTAGATGTACTGTACATGTGGTGGTGATTTAGATGTACACGTGGTAGTGATTTAGATGTACACATGGTGGTGATTTAGATGTACAAGTGGTGGTGATTTAGATGTACACGTGGTGGTGATTTAGATGTACACGTGGTGGTGATTTAGATGTACTGTACATGTGGTGGTGATTTAGATGTACACGTGTAATTATTAATTTGATTTAGATGTACACGTGGTGGTGATTTAGATGTACAAGATGGGGTGGTGATTTAGATGTACATGTGGTGGTGATTTAGATGCACTACAGGTGGTGGTGATTTAGATGTACAGGTGGTGATTTAGATGTACACGTGGTGGTGATTTAGATGTACTGTACATGGTGGTGATTTAGATGTACAGGTGGTGGTGATGTACTGTACATGTGGTGGGATTTAGATTTGGTAGTGATTTAGATGTACACGTGGTGGTGATTTAGATGTACACGTGGTGGTGATTTAGATGTACACGTGGTGGTGATTTAGATGTACACGTGGTGGTGATTTAGATGCACAGTACATGCACACGGTGGTGATTTAGATGTACATGTGGTGGGTGATTTAGATGTAGATGTGGTGGGGATTTAGATGTACCCATGGTAGTGATTTAGATGTAGATGTGGTGGGGATACTGTATTTAGATGTAGATGTGGTGGTGATTTAGATGTACACGTGGTGGTGATTTAGATGTGGGTGGTGATTTAGATGTAGATGTGGTGGGGATTTAGGTACTGTACACGTGGTGGTGATTTAGATGTACATGTGGTGGGGATTTAGATGTACACGTGGTGATTTTAGATGTACGTGGTGGTGATTTAGATGTAGATGTGGTAGTGATTTAGATGTACTGGTGGTGATTTAGATGTACATGGTGGTGATTTAGATGTACTGTACACGTGGTGGTGATTTAGATGTACATGTGGTGGTGATTTAGATGTACTGTACGTGGTGGTGATTTAGATGTACACGTGGTGGTGATTTTAGATGTACATGTGGTGGTGATTTAGATGTACATGTGGTGGGGATTTAGATGTACCCATGGTGGTGATTTAGATGCACACGTCGTGTAGATGTGTGGTGGTGATTTAGATGTACACGTGGTGGTGATTTAGATGTACACGTGGTGGTGATTTAGATGTACACGTGGTGGTGATTTAGATGTACTGTACATGTGGTGGTGATTTAGATGTACGTGGTGGTGATTTAGATGTACCGTGGTGGTGATTAGATGTACATGGTGGTGATTTAGATGTACATGTACATGGTGGTGATTTAGATGTAGATGATACACGTGGTGGTGATTTAGATGTACTGTACATGTGGTGGTGATTTAGATGTACTGTGGTGGGGATTTAGATGTACATGTGGTGATGGGTGGTGGGGATTTAGATGTAGTGGTGGTGATTTGTAGATGTGGTGGGGATTTAGATGTACAGTGGTGGTGATTTAGATGTACCCGTGGTGGTGATTTAGATGTAGATGTGGTAGTGATTTAGATGTACTGTACCGTGGTGGTGATTTAGATGTACACGTGGTGGTGATTTAGATGTACTGTACATGTGGTGGTGATTTAGATGTACTGTACATGTGGTGGTGATTTAGATGTACTGGTGGTGATTTAGATGTACATGTGGTGGTGATTTAGATGTACATGTGGTGGTGATTTAGATGTACTGTACGTGGTGGTGATTTAGATGTACATGTGGTGGTGATTTAGATGTACATGTGGTAGTGATTTAGATGTACGTGGTGGTGATTTAGATGTTGCACGTGGTGGTGATTTAGATGTACCGTGGTGGTGATTTAGATGTATGTGGTGGTTGATTTAGATGTACTGTACGTGGTGGTGATTTAGATGTACACGTGGTGGTGATTTAGATGTACTGTACACGTGGTGGTGATTTAGATGTGCTGTACATGTGGTGGTGATTTAGATGTACATGTGGTGGGGGATTTAGATGTACCCATGGTGGTGATTTAGATGTAGATGTGGTGAGTGTAGATGTACACGTGGTGGTGATTTAGATGTAGATGTGGTGGGGATTTAGATGTACTGTACACGTGGTGGTGATTTAGATGTACATGGTGGTGATTTAGATGTACCCGTGGTGGTGATTTAGATGTAGATGTGGTAGTGATTTAGATGTACTGGTGGTGATTTAGATGTACGTGGTGGTGATTTAGATGTACCCGTGGTGGTGATTTAGATGTGGTGGTAGTGATTTAGATGTACTGTACACGTGGTGGTGATTTAGATGTACATGTGTGGTGGTTAGATGTACTGTACACGTGGTGGTGATTTAGATGTACTGTACATGTGGTGGTGATTTAGATGTACACGTGGTGGTGATTTAGATGTACTGTACACGTGGTGGTGATTTAGATGTACATGTGGTGGTGATTTAGATGTACTGTACACGTGGTGTTGATTTAGATGTACATGTGGTGGTGATTTAGATGTACTGTACACGTGGTGGTGATTTAGATGTACATGTGGTGGTGATTTAGATGTACTGTACATGTGGTGGTGATTTAGATGTACTGTATGTGGTGGTGATTTAGATGTACTGTACACGTGATGGTGATTTAGATGTACTGTACACGTGATGGTGATTTAGATGTACTGTACACGTGATGGTGATTTAGATGTACTGTACATGTGGTGGTGATTTAGATGTACAAGTGGTGGTGATTTAGATGTACACGTGGTGGTGATTTAGATGTACAGTGGTGGTGATTTAGATGTACGTGGTGGTGATTTAGATGTACACGTGGTGGTGATTTAGATGTACTGTGGTGGTGATTTAGATGTACAGTACATGTGGTGGTGATTTAGATGTACAGGTGGTGGTGATTTAGATGTACATGTGGTGGGTATTTAGATGATTGGTGAGATGTACTGTACATGTGGTGGTGATTTAGATGTACTGTACGTGGTGGTGATTTAGATGTACACGTGGTAGTGATTTAGATGTACACGTGGTGGTGATGTACATGTGGTGGTGATTTAGATGTACACGTGGTAGTGATTTAGATGTACACGTGGTGGTGATTTAGATGTACACGTGGTGGTGATTTAGATGTGCACGTGGTGGTGATTTAGATGTACACGTGGTGGTGATTTAGATGTACACGTGGTGGTGATTTGGAATGTACGTGGTGGTGATTTAGATGTACGTGGTGGTGATTTAGATGTACGTGGTGGTGATTTAGATGTACATGTGGTGGTGATTTAGATGTAGATGTGGTGGGGATTTAGATGTGCCCATGGTGGTGATTTAGATGTAGATGTGGTGGGATTTAGATGTACACGTGGTGGTGATTTAGATGTAGATGTGGTGGGGATTTAGATGTACACGTGGTGGTGATTTAGATGTACCCGTGGTGGTGATTTAGATGTAGATGTGGTAGTGATTTAGATGTACTGTACACGTGGTGGTGATTTAGATGTACATGTGGTGGTGATTTAGATGTACTGTACGTGGTGGTGATTTAGATGTACATGTGGTGGTGATTTAGATGTACTGTACACGTGGTGTTGATTTAGATGTACATGTGGTGGTGATTTAGATGTACAAGTGGTGGTGATTTAAGATGTACATGGTGGTGATTTAGATGTACAGGTGGTGGTGATTTAGATGTACACGTGGTGGTGATTTAGATGCACACGTGGTGGTGATTTAGATGTACTGTACATGTGGTGGTGATTTAGATGTACAGGTGGTGATTTAGATGTACACGTGGTGGTGATTTAGATGTACTGGTGGTGATTTAGATGTACACGTGGTGGTGATTTAGATGTACACGTGGTGGTGATTTAGATGTACATGTGGTGGTGATTTAGATGTACAGGTGGTGGTGATTTAGATGTACACGTACATGTGGTGGTGATTTAGATGTACTGTACATGTGGTGGTGATTTAGATGTACTGTACATGTGGTGGTGATTTAGATGTACTGTACACGTGATGGTGATTTAGATGTACTGTACACGTGATGTGATTTAGATGTACTGTACACGTGATGGTGATTTAGATGTACTGTACACGTGGTGGTGATTTAGATGTACAAGTGGTGGTGATTTAGATGTACATGTGGTGGTGATTTAGATGTACAGGTGGTGGTGATTTAGATGTACACGTGGTGGTGATTTAGATGTACACGTGGTGGTGATTAGATGTACTGTTGCATGTGGTGGTGATTTAGATGTACTGTGCATGTGGTGGTGATTTAGATGTACAGGTGGTGGTGATTTAGATGTACATGTGGTGGGTATTTAGATGTACACGTGGTGGTATTTAGATGTACTGTACATGTGGTGGTGATTTAGATGTACTGTACATGTGGTGGTGATTTAGATGTACACGTGGTAGTGATTTAGATGTGTACACGTGGTGGTGATTTAGATGTACATGTGGTGGTGATTTAGATGTACCCGTGGTGGTGATTTAGATGTAGATGTGGTAGTGATTTAGATGTACTGTACACGTGGTGATTTAGATGTACATGTGGTGGTGATTTAGATGTACTGTACACGTGGTGGTGATTTAGATGATTGTACATGTGGTGGTGCTGTACACGTGGTGGTGATTTAGATGTACTGTACACGTGGTGGTGATTTAGATGTACATGTGGTGGTGATTTAGATGTACTGTACACGTGGTGTTATTTAGATGTACATGTGGTGGTGATTTAGATGTACTGTACATGTGGTGGTGATTTAGATGTACATGTGGTGGTGATTTAGATGTACCCGTGGTGGTGATTTGGATGTAGATGTGGTAGATTTAGATGTACTACATGTGGTGGTGATTTAGATGTACACTGTACACGTGGTGGTGATTTGAAGTACATGTGGTGGTGATTTAGATGTACACGTGGTGGTGATTTAGATGTGCTGTACTGGTACATGTGGTGGTGATTTTAGATGTACTGTACATGTGGTGGTGATTTTGATGCACTGCTGCGTGGTGGTGATTTAGATGTACATGTGGTGGTGATTTAGATGTACTGTACATGTGGTGGTGATTTGATGTGATGGTGATTTAGATGTACTGTACACGTGATGGTGATTTAGATGTACTGCACACGTGATGGTGATTTAGATGTACTGTACACGTGGTGGTGATTTAGATGTACAAGTGGTGGTGATTTAGATGTACATGTGGTGGTGATTTAGATGTACAGGTGGTGGTGATTTAGATGTACACGTGGTGGTGATTTAGATGTACACGTGGTGGTGATTTAGATGTACTGTACATGTGGTGGTGATTTAGATGTACTGTACATGTGGTGGTGATTTAGATGTACAGGTGGTGGTGATTTAGATGTACATGTGGTGGGTATTTAGATGTACACGTGGTGGTGATTTAGATGTACTGTACATGTGGTGGTGATTTAGATGTACTGTACATGTGGTGGTGATTTAGATGTACACGTGGTAGTGATTTAGATGTACACGTGGTGGTGATTTAGATGTACATGTGGTGGTGATTTAGATGTACACGTGGTAGTGATTTAGATGTACACGTGGTGGTGATTTAGATGTACACGTGGTGGTGATTTAGATGTACGTGGTGGTGATTTAGATGTACACGTGGTGGTGATTTAGATGTACACGTGGTGGTGATTTAGATGTACGTGGTGGTGATTTAGATGTACACGTGGTGGTGATTTAGATGTACACGTGGTGGTGATTTAGATGTACATGTGGTGGTGATTTAGATGTAGATGTGGTGGGGATTTAGATGTACCCATGGTAGTGATTTAGATGTAGATGTGGTGGGGGATTTAGATGTACACGTGGTGGTGATTTAGATGTAGATGTGGTGGGGATTTAGATGTACACGTGGTGGTGATTTAGATGTACCCGTGGTGGTGATTTAGATGTAGATGTGGTAGTGATTTAGATGTACTGTACACGTGGTGGTGATTTAGATGTACATGTGGTGGTGATTTAGATGTACTGTACACGTGGTGGTGATTTAGATGTATGTGGTGGTGATTTAGATGTACTGTACACGTGGTGTTGATTTAGATGTACATGTGGTGGTGATTTAGATGTACAAGTGGTGGTGATTTAGATGTACATGGTGGTGATTTAGATGTACACGTGGTGGTGATTTAGATGTACACGTGGTGGTGATTTAGATGTACACGTGGTGGTGATTTAGATGTACTGTAATGTGGTGGTGATTTAGATGTACAGGTGGTGGTGATTTAGATGTACTGGTGGTGATTTAGATGTACACGTGGTGGTGATTTAGATGTGCATGTGGTGGTGATTTAGATGTACACGTGGTGGTGATTTAGATGTACATGTGGTGGTGATTTAGATGTACAGGTGGTGGTGATTTAGATGTACACGTGGTGGTGATTTAGATGTACATGTGGTGGTGATTTAGATGTACTGTACATGTGGTGGTGATTTAGATGTACTGTACATGTGATTTAGATGTACTGTACGTGATGGTGATTTAGATGTACTGTACACGTGTGGTGATTTAGATGTACACGTGATGGTGATTTAGATGTACTGTACACGTGGTGGTGATTTAGATGCACATGTGGTGATTTAGATATAGTGGTGGTGATTTAGATGTAGAGGTGGTGGTGATTTAGATGTACGTGGTGGTGATTTAGATGTACACGTGGTGGTGATTTAGATGTACTGTACATGTGGTGGTGATTTAGATGTACTGTACATGTGGTGGTGATTGCAGGTGGTGGATGGTTTAGATGTACATGTGGTGGGGATTTAGATGCACACGTGGTGGTGATTTAGATGTACTGTACATGTGGTGGTGATTTAGATGTAGTACATGTGTTGTGATTTAGATGTACACGTGGTAGTGATTTAGATGTACACGTGGTGGTGATTTAGATGTACATGTGGTGGTGATTTAGATGTACTGGTGGTGATTTAGATGTAGATGTGGTAGATTTAGATGTACACGTGGTGGTGATTTAGATGTACATGTGTGGTGATTTAGATGTACTGTACGTGGTGGTGATTTAGATGTACTGTACATGTGGTGGTGATTTAGATGTACATGTGGTGGTGATTTAGATGTACTGTACACGTGGTGGTGATTTTAGATGTACATGTGGTGGTGATTTAGATGTACTGTACACGTGGTGTTGATTTAGATGTACATGTGGTGGTGATTTAGATGTACTGTACACGTGGTGGTGATTTAGATGTACATGTGGTGGTGATTTAGATGTACTGTACATGGTGGTGATTTAGATGTACTGTACATGTGGTGGTGATTTAGATGTACTGTACGTGATGGTGATTTAGATGTACTGTACACGTGATGGTGATTTAGATGTACTGTACACGTGATGGTGATTTTAGATGTACTGTACACGTGGTGGTGATTTAGATGTACAAGTGGTGGTGATTTAGATGTACATGGGTGGTGATTAGATGTACAGGTGGTGGTGATTTAGATGTACACGTGGTGGTGATTTAGGATGTACACGTGGTGGTGATTTAGATGTACTGTACATGTGGTGGTGATTTTAGATGTACTGTACATGTGGTGGTGATTTAGATGTACAGGTGGTGGTGATTTAGATGTACATGTGGTGGGTATTTAGATGTACACGTGGTGGTGATTTAGATGTACTGTACATGGGTGGTGATTTAGATGTACTGTACATGTGGTGGTGATTTAGATGTACGTGGTAGTGATTTAGATGTACACGTGGTGGTGATTTAGATGTACATGTGGTGGTGATTTAGATGTACACGTGGTAGTGATTTAGATGTACACGTGGTGGTGATTTAGATGTACACGTGGTGGTGATTTAGATGTACACGTGGTGGTGATTTAGATGTACACGTGGTGGTGATTTAGATGTACACGTGGTGGTGATTTAGATGTACACGTGGTGGCGATTTTAGATGTACACGTGGTGGTGATTTGATGTACACACGTGGTGGTGATTTAGATGTACATGTGGTGGTGATTTAGATGTAGATGTGGTGGGGATTTAGATGTACCCATAGTGGTGATTTAGATGTAGATGTGGTGGGGATTTAGATGTACGTGGTGGTGATTAGATGTAGATGTGGTGGGGATTTAGATGTACACGTGGTGGTATTTAGATGTACCCGTGGTGGTGATTTAGATGTAGATGTGGTAGTGATTTAGATGTACTGTACACGTGGTGGTGATTTAGATGTACATGTGGTGGTGATTTAGATGTACTGTACACGTGGTGGTGATTTAGATGTACTGTACATGTGGTGGTGGATTTAGATGTACACGTGGTGGTGATTTAGATGCACTGTACACGTGGTGGTGATTTAGATGTGCATGTGGTGATTTAGATGCACTGTACACGTGGTGGTGATTTAGATTTACATGTGGCAAGTGATTTAGATGTACTGTACACGCGTAATTGATTTAGATGTACATGTGGTGGTGATTTAGATGTACTGTACACGTGGTGGTGATTTAGATGTACACGTGGTGGTGATTTAGATGACACGTGGTGGTGATTTAGATGTACACGTGGTGGTGATTTAGATGCACACCTGGTGGTGATTCCTAGATGCACACGTGGTGATTTAGATGTACACGTGGTGGTGATTTAGATGTACGTGGTGGTATTTAGATGTACATGTGTGGTGATTTAGATGTAGATGTGGTGGGGATTTAGATGTACCATGGTGGTGATTTAGATGTAGATGTGGTGGGGATTTAGATGTAACACGTGGTGGTGATTTAGATGTAGACGTGGTGGGATCTAGATGTACACGTGGTGGTGATTTAGATGTACCCGTGGTGGTGATTTAGATGTAGATGTGGTAGTGATTTAGATGTACTGTACACGTGGTGGTGATTTAGATGTACATGTGGTGGTGATTTAGATGTACTGTACACGTGGTGGTGATTTAGATGTACTGTACATGTGGTGGTGATTTAGATGTACACGTGGTGGTGATTTAGATGTACTGTACACGTGGTGGTGATTTAGATGTACATGTGGTGGTGATTTAGATGTACTGTACACGTGGTGGTGATTTAGATGTACATGTGGTGGTGATTTAGATGTACTGTACACGTGGTGTTGATTTAGATGTACATGTGGTGGTGATTTAGATGTACTGTACACGTGGTGGTGATTTAGATGTACATGTGGTGGTGATTTAGATGTACTGTACATGTGGTGGTGATTTAGATGTACTGTACATGTGGTGGTGATTTAGATGTACTGTACACGTGATGGTGATTTAGATGTACTGTACACGTGATGGTGATTTAGATGTACTGTACACGTGATGGTGATTTAGATGTACTGTACACGTGGTGGTGATTTAGATGTACAAGTGGTGGTGATTTAGATGTACATGTGGTGGTGATTTAGATGTACAGGTGGTGGTGATTTAGATGTACACGTGGTGGTGATTTAGATGTACACGTGGTGGTGATTTAGATGTACTGTACATGTGGTGGTGATTTAGATGTACTGTACATGTGGTGGTGATTTAGATGTACAGGTGGTGGTGATTTAGATGTACATGTGGTGGGTATTTAGATGTACACGTGGTGGTGATTTAGATGTACTGTACATGTGGTGGTGATTTAGATGTACTGTACATGTGGTGGTGATTTAGATGTACACGTGGTAGTGATTTAGATGTACACGTGGTGGTGATTTAGATGTACATGTGGTGGTGATTTAGATGTACACGTGGTAGTGATTTAGATGTACACGTGGTGGTGATTTAGATGTACACGTGGTGGTGATTTAGATGTACACGTGGTGGTGATTTAGATGTACACGTGGTGGTGATTTAGATGTACACGTGGTGGTGATTTAGATGTACACGTGGTGGTGATTTAGATGTACACGTGGTGATTTAGATGTACACGTGGTGGTGATTTAGATGTACTGTACATGTGGTGGTGATTTAGATGTACTGTACATGTGGTGGTGATTTAAATGTACACGTGGTGGTGATTTAGATGTACACGTGGTGGTGATTTAGATGTACTGTACATGTGGTGGTGATTTAGATGTACTGTACATGTGGTGGTGATTTAGATGTACACGTGGTAGTGATTTAGATGTACACGTGGTGGTGATTTAGATGTACAAGTGGTGGTGATTTAGATGTACACGTGGTGGTGATTTAGATGTACACGTGGTGGTGATTTAGATGTAGATGTGGTGGGGATTTAGATGTACACGTGGTGGTGATTTAGATGTAGATGTGGTGGGGATTTAGATGTACACGTGGTGGTGATTTAGATGTAGATGTGGTGGGGATTTAGATGTACACGTGGTGGTGATTTAGATGTAGATGTGGTGGGGATTTAGATGTACACGTGGTGGTGATTTAGATGTACCCGTGGTGGTGATTTAGATGTAGATGTGGTAGTGATTTAGATGTACTGTACACGTGGTGGTGATTTAGATGTACACGTGGTGGTGATTTAGATGTACTGTACACGTGGTGGTGATTTAGATGTACTGTACATGTGGTGGTGATTTAGATGTACACGTGGTGGTGATTTAGATGTACATGTGGTGGTGATTTAGATGTACATGTGGTGGTGATTTAGATGTACTGTACACGTGGTGGTGATTTAGATGTACATGTGGTGGTGATTTAGATGTACTGTACACGTGGTGTTGATTTAGATGCACATGTGGTGGTGATTTAGATGTACTGTACACGTGGTGGTGATTTAGATGTACTGTACATGTATTGGTGATTTAGATGTACTGTACATGTGGTGGTGATTTAGATGTACGTGGTAGAGATTTAGATGTACGTGTGGTGGTGATTTAGATGTACAAGTGGTGGTGATTTAGATGTACGTGGTGGTGATTTAGATGTACATGTGGTGGTGATTTAGATGTACAGGTGGTGGTGATTTAGATGTACTGTACAAGTGGTGGTGATTTAGATGTACATGTGGTGGTGATTTAGATGTAGATGTGGTGGGGATTTAGATGTACCCATGGTGGGGATTTAGATGTAGATGTGGTGGGGATTTAGATGTACCCATGGTGGGGATTTAGATGTAGATGTGGTGGAGATTTAGATGTACACGTGGTGGTGATTTAGATGTAGATGTGGTGGGGATTTAGATGTACACGTGGTGGTGATTTAGATGTACCCGTGGTGGTGATTTAGATGTAGATGTGGTGGGGATTTAGATGTACAAGTGGTGGTGATTTAGATGTAGATGTGGTGGGGATTTAGATGTACACGTGGTGGTGATTTAGATGTACCCGTGGTGGTGATTTAGATGTAGATGTGGTGGGGATTTAGATGTACATGTGGTGGTGATTTAGATGTAGATGTGGTGGGGATTTAGATGTACACGTGGTGGTGATTTAGATGTACCCGTGGTGGTGATTTAGATGTAGATGTGGTGGGGATTTAGATGTACC
>NW_025752077.1:0-13528 GCF_021184085.1 Oncorhynchus gorbuscha | reverse complement strand
CCTTACCGTGAAATTCTGAATACAAATCAAATCCAAATCAAATTTATTTATATAGCCCTTCGTACATCAGCTGATATCTCAAAGTGCTGTACAGAAACCCAGCCTAAAACCCCAAACAGCAAACAATGCAGGTGTAAAAGCACGGTGGCTAGGAAAAACTCCCTAGAAAGGCCAAAACCTAGGAAGAAACCTAGAGAGGAACCGGGCTATGTGGGGTGGCCAGTCCTCTTCTGGCTGTGCCGGGTAGAGATTATAACAGAACATGACCAAGATGTTCAAATGTTCATAAATGACCAGCATGGTCAAATAATAATAAGGCAGAACAGTTGAAACTGGAGCAGCAGCACAGTCAGGTGGACTGGGGACAGCAAGGAGCCATCATGTCAGGTAGTCCTGGGGCACGGTCCTAGGGCTCAGGTCCTCCGAGAGAGAGAAAGAAAGAGAGAATTAGAGAGAGCATATGTGGGGTGGCCAGTCCTCTTCTGGCTGTGCCGGGTGGAGATTATAACAAACGTGGCCAAGATGTTCAAATGTTCATAAATGACCAGCATGGTTGAATAATAGTAAGGCAGAACAGTTGAAACTGGAGCAGGAGCATGGCCAGGTGGACTGGGGACTGCAAGGAGTCCTCATGTCAGGTAGTCCTGGGACATGGTCCTAGGGCCCAGGCCAGTTGAAACTGGAGCAGCAGCATGGCCAGGTGGACTGGGGACAGCAAGGAGTCATCATGTCAGGTAGTCCTGGGGCATGGTCCTAGGGCTCAGGTCCTCCGAGAGAGAGAAAGAAAGAGAGAAGGAGAGAATTAGAGAACGCACACTTAGATTCACACAGGACACCAAATAGGACAGGAGAAGTACTCCAGATAAACAAACTGACCCTAGCCCCCCGACACATAAACTACTGCAGCATAAATACTGGAGGCTGAGACAGGAGGGGTCAGGAGACACTACAAGCCCTTAACCTTACCGTGAAATGCTGACTACAAGCCCTTAACCTTACCGTGAAATGCTGACTACAAGCCCTTAACCTTACCGTGAAATGCTGACTACAAGCCCTTAACCTTACCGTGAAATGCTGACTACAAGCCCTTAACCTTACCGTGAAATGCTGAATACAAGCCCTTAACCTTACCGTGAAATGCTGACTACAAGCCCTTAACCTTACCGTGAAATGCTGACTACAAGCCCTTAACCTTACCGTGAAATGCTGAATACAAGCCCTTAAACAACAGGTGGAGACCTTACCGTGAAATAGATGGTGGTGTAGATGAGGCTGGGTCTAGTCATGTTATAGATGAGGCTGTGTTTAGTCATGTTATGGATGAGGCTGGGTCTAGTCATGTTATAGATGAGGTGGGCACAGGGACTATGGTGGTCTGTTTGAAACATGTAGGTATTACAGACTCGGCCAGGGAGAAGCTGAAAATGAATACTGACTGTTACCTCCCCTATAAACATTACAGGGATATGGCTCTGAATATATACAGCAACACCTCCCCTATAAACATTACAGGGATATGGCTCTGAATATATACAGCAACACCTCCCCTATAAACATTACAGGGATATGGCTCTGAATATATACAACACCTCCCCTATAAACATTACAGGGATATGGCTCTGAATATATACAACAACACATCCCCTATAAACATTACAGGGATATGGCTCTGAATATATACAACACCTCCCCTATAAACATTACAGGGATATGGCCCTGAATATATACAACACCTCCCCTATAAACATTACAGGGATATGGCTCTGAATATATACAACACCTCCCCTATAAACATTACAGGGATATGGCTCTGAATATATACAACACCTCCCCTATAAACATTACAGGGATATGGCTCTGAATATATACAACACCTCCCCTATAAACATTACAGGGATATGGCTCTGAATATATACAACACCTCCTCTATAAACATTACAGGGATATGGCTCTGAATATATACAACAACACCTCCCCTATAAACATTACAGGGATATGGCTCTGAATATATACAGCAACACCTCCTCTATAAACATTACAGGGATATGGCTCTGAATATATACAACACCTCCCCTTATAAACATTACAGGGATATGACTCTGAATATATACAACACCTCCCTATAAACATTACAGGGATATGGCTCTGAATATATACAGCAACACCTCCCCTATAAACATTACAGGGATATGGCTCTGAATATATACAGCAACACCTCCCCTATAAACATTACAGGGATATGGCTCTGAATATATACAACACCTCCTATAAACATTACAGGGATATGGCTCTGAATATATACAGCAACACCTCCCCTATAAACATTACAGGGATATGGCTCTGAATATATACAGCAACACCTCCCCTATAAACATTACAGGGATATGGCTCTGAATATATACAGCAACACCTCCCCTATAAACATTACAGGGATATGGCTCTGAATATATACAACACCTCCCCTATAAACATTACAGGGATATGGCTCTGAATATATACAGCAACACCTCCCTATAAACATTACAGGGATATGGCTCTGAATATATACAGCAACACCTCCCCTATAAACATTACAGGGATATGGCTCTGAATATATACAGCAACACCTCCCCTATAAACATTACAGGGATATGGCTCTGAATATATACAGCAACACCTCCCCTATAAACATTACAGGGATATGGCTCTGAATATATACAACACCTCCCCTATAAACATTACAGGGATATGGCCTGAATATATACAGCAACACCTCCTCTATAAACATTACAGGGATATGGCTCTGAATATATACAACACCTCCCCTATAAACATTACAGGGATATGGCTCTGAATATATACAACACCTCCCCTATAAACATTACAGGGATATGGCTCTAAATATATACAACACCTCCCCTATAAACATTACAGGGATATGGCCCTGAATATATACAACATTTCCCCTATAAACATTACAGGGATATGGCCCTGAATATATACAACACCTCCCCTATAAACATTACAGGGATATGGCTCTGAATATATATAGCAACACCTCCCCTATAAACATTACAGGGATATGGATCTGAATATATACAACACCTCCCCTATAAACATTACAGGGATATGGCTCTGAATATATACAACAACACCTCCCCTATAAACATTACAGGGATATGGCTCTGAATATATACAACACCTCCCCTATAAACATTACAGGGATATGGCTCTGAATATATACAGCAACACCTCCCCTATAAACATTACAGGGATATGGCTCTGAATATATACAGCAACACCTCCCCTATAAACATTACAGGGATATGGCTCTGAATATATACAGCAACACCTCCCCTATAAACATTACAGGGATATGGCTCTGAATATATACAACACCTCCCCTATAAACATTACAGGGATATGGCTCTGAATATATACAGCAACACCTCCCCTATAAACATTACAGGGATATGGCTCTGAATATATACAGCAACACCTCCCCTATAAACATTACAGGGATATGGCTCTGAATATATACAGCAACACCTCCCCTATAAACATTACAGGGATATGGCTCTGAATATATACAGCAACACCTCCCCTATAAACATTACAGGGATATGGCTCTGAATATATACAACACCTCCCCTATAAACATTACAGGGATATGGCTCTGAATATATACAGCAACACCTCCTCTATAAACATTACAGGGATATGGCTCTGAATATATACAACACCTCCCCTATAAACATTACAGGGATATGGCTCTGAATATATACAACACCTCCCCTATAAACATTACAGGGATATGGCTCTAAATATATACAACACCTCCCCTATAAACATTACAGGGATATGGCCCTGAATATATACAACATTTCCCCTATAAACATTACAGGGATATGGCTCTGAATATATACAACACCTCCCCTATAAACATTACAGGGATATGGCCCTGAATATATACAACACCTCCCCTATAAACATTACAGGGATATGGCTCTGAATATATACAACACCTCCCCTATAAACATTACAGGGATATGGCTCTGAATATATACAACACCTCCCCTATAAACATTACAGGGATATGGCTCTGAATATATACAACACCTCCCCTATAAACATTACAGGGATATGGCTCTGAATATATACAACACCTCCTCTATAAACATTACAGGGATATGGCTCTGAATATATACAGCAACACCTCCCCTATAAACATTACAGGGATATGGCTCTGAATATATACAGCAACACCTCCCCTATAAACATTACAGGGATATGGCTCTGAATATATACAACACCTCCCCTATAAACATTACAGGGATATGGCTCTGAATATATACAGCAACACCTCCTCTATAAACATTACAGGGATATGGCTCTGAATATATACAACACCTCCCCTATAAACATTACAGGGATATGGCTCTGAATATATACAACACCTCCCCTATAAACATTACAGGGATATGGCTCTAAATATATACAACACCTCCCCTATAAACATTACAGGGATATGGCCCTGAATATATACAACATTTCCCCTATAAACATTACAGGGATATGGCTCTGAATATATACAACACCTCCCCTATAAACATTACAGGGATATGGCTCTGAATATATACAGCAACACCTCCCCTATAAACATTACAGGGATATGGCTCTGAATATATACAACACCTCCCCTATAAACATTACAGGGATATGGCTCTGAATATATACAGCAACACCTCCCTATAAACATTACAGGGATATGGCTCTGAATATATACAGCAACACCTCCCCTATAAACATTACAGGGATATGGCTCTGAATATATACAGCAACACCTCCCCTATAAACATTACAGGGATATGGCTCTGAATATATACAGCAACACCTCCCCTATAAACATTACAGGGATATGGCTCTGAATATATACAGCAACACCTCCCCTATAAACATTACAGGGATATGGCTCTGAATATATACAACACCTCCCCTATAAACATTACAGGGATATGGCTCTGAATATATACAGCAACACCTCCCCTATAAACATTACAGGGATATGGCTCTGAATATATACAGCAACACCTCCCCTATAAACATTACAGGGATATGGCTCTGAATATATACAGCAACACCTCCCTATAAACATTACAGGGATATGGCTCTGAATATATACAGCAACACCTCCCCTATAAACATTACAGGGATATGGCTCTGAATATATACAACACCTCCCCTATAAACATTACAGGGATATGGCTCTGAATATATACAGCAACACCTCCTCTATAAACATTACAGGGATATGGCTCTGAATATATACAACACCTCCCCTATAAACATTACAGGGATATGGCTCTGAATATATACAACACCTCCCCTATAAACATTACAGGGATATGGCTCTAAATATATACAACACCTCCCCTATAAACATTACAGGGATATGGCCCTGAATATATACAACATTTCCCCTATAAACATTACAGGGATATGGCCCTGAATATATACAACACCTCCCCTATAAACATTACAGGGATATGGCTCTGAATATATATAGCAACACCTCCCCTATAAACATTACAGGGATATGGATCTGAATATATACAACACCTCCCCTATAAACATTACAGGGATATGGCCCTGAATATATACAACATTTCCCCTATAAACATTACAGGGATATGGCCCTGAATATATACAACACCTCCCCTATAAACATTACAGGGATATGGCTCTGAATATATATAGCAACACCTCCCCTATAAACATTACAGGGATATGGATCTGAATATATACAACACCTCCCCTATAAACATTACAGGGATATGGCTCTGAATATATACAACAACACCTCCCCTATAAACATTACAGGGATATGGCTCTGAATATATACAACACCTCCCTATAAACATTACAGGGATATGGCTCTGAATATATACAACACCTCCCCTATAAACATTACAGGGATATGGCTCTGAATATATACAACACCTCCCCTATAAACATTACAGGGATATGGCTCTGAATATATACAACACCTCCCCTATAAACATTACAGGGATATGGCTCTGAATATATACAACACCTCCTCTATAAACATTACAGGGATATGGCTCTGAATATACAGCAACACCTCCCCTATAAACATTACAGGGATATGGCTCTGAATATATACAGCAACACCTCCCCCATAAGCATTCCTGTCTCTTCTATAGATGTTATATCCTTGTACTACTGTATCATCAAATGAATTATCCAAGTGAGTCTCAGAAATGGCTATTATATGAATGTTATCTGATGTTAGCATGTTATTGATTTCATGAACCTTATTTCAAAGGCTACATGTATTAATATTGGCTATTTTCAGACATTTCCTGGGAAGTTTGTAATAAATAGACATAATATGGAAAAGACAAACAAAGAAGATAACAAATACATACATTCAGTAGCCCATTAATCAGTTGGTGTGTGTGTGTGTGTGTGTGTGTGTGTGTGTGTGTGTGTGTGTGTGTGTGCGTGCGTGCGTGCGTGCGTGCGTGCGTGCGTGCGTGCGTGCGTGCGTGCGTGCGTGCGTGTGTGCGCTGTGGGGTTGAAGCTTGTTCGTAACTGACTTGCCTAGTTAAATAAAGGTAAAAATGAAAGCTACGAACCCACAGGCTTGGCTCTCTCATCCCTTCCAGTCTTCCGGGAGGGAGGGTGGACAATGAGCCTGTCATAGCGGATGTAAGCAATGTCCCCACGCGCTCTGGCAGCTTTCATGGCTGGGATCAGTTCTTTCCTCTTCTGGGGCACAGCGTCTGTGTCGGGTCTCTGTTTCAGGGCTGTTCTACTCTACTCTGTGTCATTCTGACCTCTTCCTGAACCCAGCTGTTAAACTGACCTCTTCCTGACCCCTGCTGTTATACTGACCTGTTCCTGACCCCTGCTGTTATACTGACTTGTTCCTGACCCCTGCTGTTATACTGACCTCTTCCTGACCCCTGCTGTTATACTGACTTGTTCCTGACCCCTGCTGTTATACTGACCTCTTCCTGACCCCTGCTGTTATACTGAACTGTTCCTGACCCCTGCTGTTATACTGACCTCTTCCTGACCCCTGCTGTTATACTGAACTGTTCCTGACCCCTGCTGTTATACTGACCTCTTCCTGACCCCTGCTGTTATACTGACCTTTTCCTGACCCCTGCTGTTATACTGACCTGTTCCTGACCCCTGCTGTTATACTGACCTCTTCCTGACCCCTGCTGTTATACTGACCTCTTCCTGACCCCTGCTGTTATACTGACCTGTTCCTGACCCCTGCTGTTATACTGACCTCTTCCTGACCCTGCTGTTATACTGCATTCTAAAAGATGACATATAGACATCACTAGTCCTAACCCTAAACCCTGACCTCTAACCCCTGACCTCTAACCCCTGAACTCTAACCATAACCCCTGACCTCTAATCCCTGACCTCTAACCCTAACCCCTGAACTCTAACCATAACCTCTAACCCCTTACCTCTAACCCTAACCCCTGAGCTCTAACCCCTGACCTCTAACCCTAACCCCTGACCTCTAACCCTTACCTTTAACCATAACCCCTGACCTCTAACCATAATCCCTGATCCCTAACCCTGACCTCTAACTCTAACCCCTGACCTCTAAACCGGATCTCTAACCCTAACCCCTGACCTCTAACCCCTGACCTCTAACCATAATCCCTGATCTTCTAACCCTAAACCCTGACCTCTAACTCTAACCCCTGACCTCTAACCCCTGACCTCTAACCACTGCTGTTTCTATTTTCCCCAGGGCTACCCCTATTTGTGTCTGCGGGGAGGGACAGAGACTGTCTACAGGCTGGGGACACCTGCTCCAGTGATGACGGGTGCAGCCCTCGTCTGCGGACGCTGAGACAGTGTGTGGCGGGGGACGGCAGTGTGAAGCTGGGCCCTGGGGCCAGGAACCAGTGTGAGAACGCAGTCACGGCCCTGCTGTCCTCCCCGCTGCACGGCTGCCAGTGTAAACGAGGCATGAAGAGAGAGAAGAACTGCCTCAGTATCTATTGGAGCCTGTACCAGTCTGTCCTGCATGGTGAGACAATAACACCTAGCCCTAATCTATAGTACCAGTCTGTCCTGCATGGTGAGACAATAACACCTAGCCCTAATCTATAGTACCAGTCTGTCCTGCATGGTGAGACAATAACACCTAGCCCTAATCTATAGCACCAGTCTGTCCTGCATGGTGAGACAATAACACCTAGCCCTAATCTATATTACCAGTCTGTCCTGCATGGTGAGACAATAACACCTAGCCCTAATCTATAGTACCAGTCTGTCCTGCATGGTGAGACAATAACACCTAGCCCTAATCTATAGCACCAGTCTGTCCTGCATGGTGAGACAATAACACCTAGCCCTAATCTATAGTACCAGTCTGTCCTGCATGGTGAGACAATAACACCTAGCCCTAATCTATAGTACCAGTCTGTTTAACACCTAACCCTAATCTATAGTACCAGTCAATATAACACCTAGTCCTAATCTATAGCACCAGTCTGTTTAACACCTAACCCTAATCTATAGTACCAGTCTATATAACACCTAACCCTAATCTATAGTACCAGTCTATATAACACCTAGCCCTAGTCTATAGTACCAGTCTGTTTAACACCTAGCCCTAATCTATAGTACCAGTCAATATAACACCTAGTCCTAATCTATAGCACCAGTCTGTTTAACACCTAGCCCTAATCTATAGTACCAGTCAATATAACACCTAGTCCTAATCTATAGCACCAGTCTGTTTAACACCTAACCCTAATCTATAGTACCAGTCTATATAACACCTAACCCTAATCTATAGTACCAGTCTATATAACACCTAGCCCTAGTCTATAGTACCAGTCTGTTTAACACCTAGCGCTAATCTATAGCACCAGTCTGTCCTGCATGGTGAGACAATAACACCTAGCCCTAATCTATAGCACCAGTCTATATAACACCTAGCCCTAATCTATAGTACCAGTCTGTCCTGCATGGTGAGACAATAACACCTAGCCCTAATCTATAGTACCAGTCTGTCCTGCATGGTGAGACAATAACACCTAGCCCTAATCTATAGTACCAGTCTATATAACACCTAGCCCTAATCTATAGTACCAGTCTGTCCTGCATGGTGAGACAATAACACCTAGCCCTAATCTATAGTACCAGTCTGTCCTGCATGGTGAGACAATAACACCTAGCCCTAATCTATAGTACCAGTCTATATAACACCTAGCCCTAATCTATAGTACCAGTCTGTCCTGCATGGTGAGACAATAACACCTAGCCCTAATCTATAGTACCAGTCTGTCCTGCATGGTGAGACAATAACACCTAGCCCTAATCTATAGTACCAGTCTGTCCTGCATGGTGAGACAATAACACCTAGCCCTAATCTATAGCACCAGTCTGTTTAACACCTAAACTATATTACCAGTCTGTTTAACACCTAGCCCTAATCTATAGCACCAGTCTGTCCTGCATGGTGAGACAATAACACCTAATCCTAATCTATAGTACCAGTCTATATAACACCTAGCCCTAATCTATAGTACCAGTCAATATAACACCTAATCCTAATCTATAGCACCAGTCTGTCCTGCATGGTGAGACAATAACACCTAGCCCTAATCTATAGCACCAGTCTGTCCTGCATGGTGAGACAATACCTAATCCTAATCTATAGTACCAGTCTATATAACACCTAGCCCTAATCTATAGTACCAGTCAATATAACACCTAATCCTAATCTATAGCACCAGTCTGTCCTGCATGGTGAGACAATAACACCTAGCCCTAATCTATAGCACCAGTCTGTCCTGCATGGTGAGACAATAACACCTAGCCCTAATCTATAGTACCAGTCTGTCCTGCATGGTGAGACAATAACACCTAGCCCTAATCTATAGCACCAGTCTGTCCTGCATGGTGAGACAATAACACCTAATCCTAATCTATAGCACCAGTCTGTCCTGCATGGTGAGACAATAACACCTAGCCCTAATCTATAGTACCAGTCAATATAACACCTAGTCCTAATCTATAGCACCAGTCTGTTTAACACCTAACCCTAATCTATAGTACCAGTCAATATAACACCTAGTCCTAATCTATAGCACCAGTCTGTCCTGCATGGTGAGACAATAACACCTAGCCCTAATCTATAGCACCAGTCTGTCCTGCATGGTGAGACAATAACACCTAGCCCTAATCTATAGTACCAGTCAATATAACACCTAGTCCTAATCTATAGCACCAGTCTGTTTAACACCTAGCCCTAATCTATAGTACCAGTCTATATAACACCTAGCCCTAATCTATAGTACCAGTCTATATAACACCTAGTCCTAATCTATAGTACCAGTCTATATAACACCTAGCCCTAATCTATAGTACCAGTCTATATAACACCAAGCCCTAATCTATAGTACCAGTCTGTCCTACATGTTTAGACTATAGCACTTAGGGACAGGGGATTGAGAGGACAGGGAGAGAGAGAGAGAGAGAGAGAGAGAGAGAGAGAGAGAGAGAGAGAGAGAGAGAGAGAGAGAGAGAGAGAGAGAGAGAGAGAGAGAGAGAGAGAGAGAGAGAGAGAGAGAGAGAGAGAGAGAGGACAGGGAGAGAGAGAGGACAGGGAGAGAGAGAGGACAGGGAGAGAGAGAGGACAGGGAGAGAGAGAGAGAGAGAGGACAAGGACAGGGACAGGTTGAGAGAGAGAGGGACAGGGAGAGAGAGAGAGGACAAGGAGAGAATGGGACAGGTTGAGAGAGAGTGTCAGGGAGAGAGAGAGAGAGGGACAGAGAGAGACAAACTGTCTCAGTATCTATTGGAGCCTGCATAGTGAGACCACAGGAAAGGCCAGGGGAGATGTCAGGGGTCAAAGATCAGACACGGTGTCAAGGAACCCTAGTCTGTAACTACTTTGTCAGCTCGACTGTACGTCCACCTACTTCAATTACTAAACATTTATTGGGTGATTCCTGAAAACATTGACGTGTGTCTGTCTGCAGGACTGAGTCTGGTGGAGAGTTACCCGTACGAACCAGAGGAGAGGGGCTTCGACTACGTACGCCTGGCCTCCATCGCTGCAGGTGAGTGTTTACCCTGGGGGTAGATAGAGAGGGGCTTCGACTACGTACGCCTGGCCTCCATCGCTGCAGGTGAGTGTTTACCCTGGGGGTAGATAGAGGGGGGCAGCTATAGTCCTGTGCCTCTATCACTGCAGGTGAGTGTTTACCCTGGGGGTAGATAGAGGGGGACAGCTATAGTCCTGTGCCTCTATCACTGCAGGTGAGTGTTTACCCTGGGGGTAGATAGAGAGGGGCTTCGACTACGTACGCCTGGCCTCCATCGCTGCAGGTGAGTGTTTACCCTGGGGGTAGATAGAGGGGGGCAGCTATAGTCCTGTGCCTTCATCGCTGCAGGTGAGTGTTTACCCTGAGGGTACTGTACCTCTGTCTATAGCCATGTTATTGCCTGGTACCCCTGCACATTGACTCAGTACTGGTACCTCTGTCTATAGCCATGTTATTGCCTGGTACCCCTGCACATCGACTCAGTACTGGTACCTCTGTCTATAGCCATGTTATTGCCTGGTACCCCTGCACATCGACTCAGTACTGGTACCTCTGTCTATAGCCATGTTATTGCCTGGTACCCCTGCACATCGACTCAGTACTGGTACCTCTGTCTATAGCCATGTTATTGCCTGGTACCCCTGCACATTGACTCAGTACTGGTACCTCTGTCTATAGCCATGTTATTGCCTGGTACCCCTGCACATCGACTCAGTACCACTATTTAGTCAATGTGCAGGGGTACGAGGTAATAGTCAGGAATCACGTAGGTGGGTTAGTCAGGAATCACGTAGGTGGGTTAGTCAGGAATCACATAGATGGGTTAGTCAGGAATCACGTAGGTGGGTTAGTCAGGAATCACGTAGGTGGGTTAGTCAGGAATCACGTAGGTGGGTTAGTCAGGAATCACGTAGGTGGGTTAGTCAAGAATCACGTAGGTGGGTTAGTCAGGAATCACGTAGGTGGGTTAGTCAGGAATCACGTAGGTGGGTTAGTCAGGAATCACGTAGGTGGGTTAGTCAGGAATCACGTAGATGGGTTAGTCAGGAATCACGTAGATGGGTTAGTCAGGAATCACATAGGTGGGTTAGTCAGGAATCACATAGATGGGTTAGTCAGGAATCACATAGGTGGGTTAGTCAGGAATCACATAGGTGGGTTAGTCAGGAATCATGTAGGTGGGTTAGTCAGGAATCACGTAGGTGGGTTAGTCAGGAATCACGTAGGTGGGTTAGTCAGGAATCACGTAGGTGGGTTAGTCAGGAATCACGTAGGTGGGTTAGTCAGGAATCACGTAGGTGGGTTAGTCAGGAATCACGTAGGTGGGTTAGTCAGGAATCACGTGGGTGGGTTAGTCAGGAATCACATAGATGGGTTAGTCAGGAATCACGTAGGTGGGTTAGTCAGGAATCACGTAGGTGGGTTAGTCAGGAATCACGTAGATTGGTTAGTCAAGAATCACGTAGATGGGTTAGTCAGGAATCACGTAGATGGGTTAGTCAAGAATCACGTAGATTGGTTAGTCAGGAATCACATAGATGGGTTAGTCAGAGGCTTCATTTGGTGTTGTGAAGGGATAGAAATGGGAGGAGCTGGCTCTCTGCTCTTCATTCACCCTCTTTTAGATTAGCTAACTTTTAGTAATGACTCGGACGCGGTTTTTGATAAGAAAAGCTTCTTTTAGTAAGAATACTTGTTTACGTTACATTTAACAACAATGGTTTTGGTACAGAGCAATGCAGGTAAGATGCTGTCGGAAAGTCAGCTACAATCATCAAACACCTGCACATAATTGGCGCGTAATCACTCATTCCTCTCACAAGGCATTCTGGGACTTGCAGTCAAAAAGCGTAATTCAACACAACCCAATACAATTACATATGCAAATAAATCTAAAGATTAACTCAAACACATTAAAGTTACAACACCCTCTCTATATATATATATACGCACGCACGCACACACACACACGCACGCACGCACGCACACACACACACACACACACACACACACACACACACACACACACACACACACACACACACACACACACACACACACACACACACACACACACACACACACACACACACACACACACACACACACACACACACACACAGAGCTCTGCATTAACTATGTTATGAAACGATGAGGGCTAATTAAACTCAGACAACTACAGATAAGACTTATTTTAGATTGATTTTTAATTGACATAGAATGAATCCTTTTCATTTAATTTCCAGATGCAGGAGGCTTATCACTAAAAACTTCAATTAGTCTTATTAATCATTGGGACAGACATCCTGTATGGGTCCTGGTCAGAAGACACTCTGTTTGGGTCCTGGAAGAAGACACTCTGTATGGGTCCTGGTCAGAAGACACTCTGTATGGGGTCTGGTCAGAAGACACTCTGTATGGGTCCTGGTCAG
>NW_025752076.1:0-13530 GCF_021184085.1 Oncorhynchus gorbuscha | reverse complement strand
ATTGAAGACTAACCTACACTAGTTAAACGAGGACTGAAAAACAAGTTAGAGACCGACACTAGCAAAATGAGGACTGAAAAACAAGTTGGAGACCTACACTAGTTAAATGAGGACTGAAAAACTAGTTAGAGACCTACACTAGCTAAACGGGGACTGAAAGAAACAAGTTAGAGACCTACACTAGCTAAACAAGGACTGAAAAACAAGTTAGAGACCTACACTAGTTAAACGAGGACAGAGAGACAAGTCAGAGACCTACACTAGCTAAACGGGGACTGAAAAACAAGTTTGAGATCTACACTAGCTAAACGAGGACTGAAAAACAAGTTAGAGACCTACACTAGTTAAATGAGGACAGAGGGACAAGTCAGAAACCTACACTAGCTAAACGAGGACTGAAAACAAGTTAGAGATCTACACTAGCTAAACGAGGACTGAAAAACAAGTTAGAGACCTACACTAGTTAAACGAGGACAGAGGGACAAGTCAGGAGACCTACACTAGCTAAACGAGGACAGAGGGACAAGTCAGAGACCTACACTAGCTAAACGAGGACTGAAAAACAA
Source organism: Oncorhynchus gorbuscha (assembly GCF_021184085.1). Taxonomy (NCBI): domain Eukaryota; kingdom Metazoa; phylum Chordata; class Actinopteri; order Salmoniformes; family Salmonidae; genus Oncorhynchus; species Oncorhynchus gorbuscha. The sequence continues at coordinate 12,964 of NW_025752076.1, read as the reverse complement.
GTTAGAGACCTACACTAGCTAAACAAGGACAGAGGGACAAGTCAGAGACCTACACTAGCTAAACGAGGACAGAGGAACAGGTCAGAAACCTACACTAGCTAAACGAGGACTGAAAACAAGTTAGAGATCTACACTAGCTAAACGAGGACTGAAAAACAAGTTAGAGACCTACACTAGCTAAACGAGGACAGAGGGACAAGTCAGAGACCTCCACTAGCTAAACGAGGACTGAAAAACAAGTTAGAGACCTACACTAGGTAAACGAGGACAGAGGGACAAGTCAGAGACCTACACTAGCTAAACAAGGACTGAAAAACAAGTTAGAGACCCACACTAGTTAAACGAGGACTGAAAAAACAACTTGGAGACCTACACTAGATAAACAAGGACTGAAAAACAACTTAGAGACCTACACTAGCTAAACGAGGACTGAAAAACATGTTAGAGACCTACACTAGTTAAATGAGGACAGAGGGACAAGTCAGAGACCTACACTAGCTAAACGATGACTGAAAAACAAGTTAGAGACCTACACTACTTAAACGAGGACAGAGGGACAAGTCAGAGACCTACACTAGCTAAACAAGGACTGAAAAACAAGTTAGAGATCTACACTAGCTAAACGAGGACTGAAAAACAAGTTAGAGACCTACACTAGTTAAATGAGGACAGAGGGACAAGTCAGAAACCTACACTAGCTAAACGAGGACTGGAAAACAAGTTAGAGATCTACACTAGCTAAACGAGGACTGAAAAACAAGTTAGAGACCTACACTAGTTAAACGAGGACAGAGGGACAAGTCAGAGACCTACACTAGCTAAACGAGGACAGAGGGACAAGTCCGAGACCTACACTAGCTAAACGAGGACTGAAAAACAAGTTAGAGACCTACACTAGCTAAACGATGACTGAAAAACAAGTTAGAAACCTACACTAGCTAAACAAGGACAGAGGGACAAGTCAGAGACCTACACTAGCTAAACAAGGACTGAAAACAAGTTAGAGATCTACACTAGCTAAACGAGGACTGAATAACAAGTTAGAGACCTACACTAGTTAAATGAGGACAGAGGGACAAGTCAGAAACCTACACTAGCTAAACGAGGACTGAAAACAAGTTAGAGATCTACACTAGCTAAACGAGGACTGAAAAACAAGTTAGAGACCTACACTAGTTAAACGAGGACAGAGGGACAAGTCAGAGACCTACACTAGCTAAACGAGGACAGAGGGACAAGTCCGAGACCTACACTAGCTAAACGAGGACTGAAAAACAAGTTAGAGACCTACACTAGCTAAACAAGGACAGAGGGACAAGTCAGAGACCTACACTAGCTAAACGAGGACAGAGGGACAAGTCAGAGACCTCCACTAGCTAAACGAGGACTGAAAAACAAGTTAGAGACCTACACTAGGTAAACGAGGACAGAGGGACAAGTCAGAGACCTACACTAGCTAAACAAGGACTGAAAAACAAGTTAGAGACCCACACTAGTTAAACGAGGACTGAAAAAACAACTTGGAGACCTACACTAGTTAAACGAGGACTGAAAAACAAGTTAGATACCTACACTAGCTAAACGAGTACTGAAAAACAAGTGAGAGACCTACACTAGCTAAATGAGGACAGAGGAACAAGTCAGAGACCTACACTAGCTAAAGGAGGACAGAGGGACAAGTCAGAGACATACACTAGCTAGACGAGGACTGAAAAACAAGTTAGAGACCTCACACTAGTTAAATGAGGACTGGAAAACAAGTTAGAGACCTACACTAGATAAACAAGCACTGAAAAACAACTTAGAGACCTACACTAGCTAAACGAGGACTGAAAAACATGTTAGAGACCTACACTAGTTAAACGAGGACAGAGGGACAAGTCAGAGACCTACACTAGCTAAACGAGGACTGAAAAACAAGTCAGAGACCTACACTACTTAAACGAGGACAGAGGGACAAGTCAGAGACCTACACTAGCTAAACAAGGACTGAAAAACAAGTTAGAGATCTACACTAGCTAACGAAGCGACTGAAAAACAAGTTAAAGAGACCTACACTAGTTAAATGAGGACTGAAGGGACAAGTCAGAGACCTACACTAGCTAAGCGAGGACTGAAAACAAGTTGAGATCTACACTAGCTAAACGAGGACTGAAAAACAATTAGAGACCTACACTAGTTAAACGAGGACAGAGGGACAAGTCAGAGACCTACACTAGCTAAGCGAGGACAGAGGGACAAGTCAGAGACATACACTAGCTAGATGAGGACTGAAAAAACAAGTTAGAGACCTCACACTAGCTAAACGAGGACAGAGGGGACAAGTCAGAGACTCCACACTAGCTAAACAAGGACTGAAAAACAAGCTAGAGACCCACACCTAGTTAAATCCAGGACTGAAAACAACTTGGAGACCTACACTCAGTTAAACGAGGACTGAAAACAAGTTAGAGAGACACCTAGCTAAACGAGGACTGAAAACAAGTTAGAGACCTACACTAGTTAAATGAGGACTGAAAAACAAGTTAGAGACCTTACACTAGCTCAACAAGGACTGAAAACAACTTAGAGACCTACACTAGCTAAACGAGGACTGAAAAACACGTTAGAGACCTACACTAGTTAAACGAGGACAGAGGGACAAGTCAGAGACCTACACTAGCTAAACGAGGACAGAGGGACAAGTCAGAGATCTACACTAGCTAAACGAGGACTGAAAAACAAGTTAGAGACCTACACCTAGCTAAACAAGGACAGAGGGGACAAGTCAGAGACCTACACCAGCTAAACGAGGACAGAGGAACAGGTCAGAAACCTACACTAGCTAAACGAGGACAGAGGACAAGTCAGAGACCTACACCTAGCTAAACGAGGACAGAGGGACAAGTCAGAGACCTCCACTAGCTAAACGAGGACTGAAAAAACAAATTAGAGACCTACACTAGGTAAACGAGGACAGAGGACAAGTCAGGGACCTACACTAGCTAAACAAAGGACTGAAAAACAAGTTAGAGACCCACACTAGTTAAACGAGGACTGAAAAAACAACCTTGGAGACCACTAGTTAAATGAGACTGAAAAACAAAATTGATAACTCACTAGCTAAACGAGGACTGAAAAACAAGTGAGAGACCTACACTAGCTAAATGAGGACAGAGTGGAACAAGTCAGAGACCCACACTAGCTAAACGAGGACTGAAAAACAAGTTAGAGACCTGCACTAGCTAAATCGAGGACTGAAAACAAGTGAGACCTCACACTAGTTAAACGAGGACAGAGGGACAAGTCAGACACCTACACTTGCTAAACGAGGACTGAAAACAAGTTAGGAGACCTACACTACTTTAAACGGGACAGAGGACAAGTCAGAGACCTACACTAGCTAAACAAGGACTGAAACAAGCTAGAGATCTACACTCAGCTAAACGAGGACTGAAAAACAAGTTGTGGAGATCTACACTAGCTAAACGAGGACTGAAAAACAAGTTAGAGACCTACACTAGTTAAACGAGGACAGAGGGACAAGTCAGAGACCTACACTAGCTAAGCGAGGACTGAAAAACAACTTGGAGACTCTACACTAGTTAAACGAGGACTGAAACAAGTTAGAGACACACTAGTTAAACGAGGACTGAAAAACAAGTTGAGACCTACACTGGTTAAATGAGGACTGAAAAACAAGTTAGAGACCTACACTAGTTAAACGAGGACTGAAACAACTTAGAGACCTACACTAGCTAAACGGACTGAAAAACACGTTAGAGACCTACACCTAGTTAAACGAGGACAGAGGGACAAGTCAGAAACCTACACTAGCTAAACGGGGACTGAAAAACAAGTTAGAGACCTGCACTAGTCAAACGAGGACAGAGGGACAAGTCGAGACCTACACTAGTTAAACGAGGACTGAAAAACAACTTAGAGACCTACACTAGCTAAACGAGGACTGAAAACACGTTAGAGACCTACACTAGTTAAACGAGGACAGAGGGACAAGTCAGGGACCTACACTAGCTAAACGGGGACTGAACAACAAGTTAAAGACCTCCACTAGTTAAACGAGGACAGAGGGACAAGTCAGAGACCTACACTAGCTAAACGGGGACTGAAAAACAAGTTGAGACCTACACTAGTTAAACGAGGACAGAGGACAAGTCAGAGACCTACACTAGCTAAACGAGGACTGAAAACAAGTTAGAGACCTACACTACTTAAAACGAGGACAGAGGGACAAGTCAGAGACCTACACTAGCTAAACAAGGACTGAAAAACAAGCTAGAGATCTACACTAGCTAAACGAGGACTGAAAAACAAGTTAGAGATCTACACTAGCTAAACGAGGACTGAAAACAAGTTAGAGACCTACACTAGTTAAACGAGGACAGAGGGACAAGTCAGAGACCTACACTAGCTAAACGAGGACTGAAAAACAAGTTAGAGACCTACACTAGCTAAACGAGGACAGAGGGACAAGTCAGAGACCTACACTAGCTAAACAAGGACTGAAAAAACAACTTGGAGACCTACACTAGTTAAACGAGGACTGAAAAACAAGTTAGAGACCCACACTAGCTAAACGAGGACTGAAAAACTAGTTAGAGACCTACACTAGTTAAACGAGGACTGAAAAACAAGTTAGAGACCTACACTAGTTAAACGAGGACTGAAAAACAACTTAGAGACCTACACTAGCTAAACGAGGACTGAAAACACGTTAGAGACCTACACTAGTTAAACGAGGACAGAGGGACAAGTCAGAAACCTACACTAGCTAAACGGGGACTGAAAAACAAGTTAGAGACCTACACTAGTTAAACGAGGACAGAGGGACAAGTCAGAGACTCTACACTAGCTAAACAAGGACTGAAAAACACGTTAGAGACCTACACTAGTTAAACGAGGACAGAGGGACAAGTCAGAGACCTACACTAGCTAAACGGGACTGAAAAACAAGTTAGAGACCTACACTAGTTAAACGAGGACAGAGGGAAAAGTCAGAGACCTACACTAGCTAAACAAGGACTGAAAACAAGCTAGAGACCTACACTAGTTAAACGAAGACTGAAAACAAGTTAGACCTACACTAGTTAAACGAGGACTGAAAAACAATTTAGAGACCTACACTAGTTAAAACGAGGACTGCAAAACAACTTAGAGACCTACACTAGTTAAACGAGGACTGAAAAAAACAAGTTAGAGACCCACACTAGCTAAACGAGGACTGAAAAACAATTTAGACCTACACTAGTTAAACGAGGACTGAAAAACAAGTTAGAGACCTACACTAGTTAAACGAGGACTGCAAAACAACTTAGAGACCTACACTAGTTAAACGAGGACTGAAAAACAAGTTAGAGACACACACTAGCTAAACGAGGACTGAAAAACAAGCTAGAGACCTCCACTAGTTAAACGAGGACTGCAAAACAACTTAGAGACCTACACTAGTTAAACGAGGACTGAAAAACAAGTTAGAGACCCACACTAGCTAAACGAGGGACTGCAAAACAACTTAGAGACCTACATTAGTTTAACGAGGACTAAAAACAAGTTAGAGACCCACACTAGCTAAACGGGGACTGAAAAACTAGTTAGAGACCTACACTAGTCAAACGAGGACAGAGGACAAGTCAGAGACCTACACTAGTTAAATGAGGACAGAGGGAACAACTTAGAAACCTACACTAGCTAAACGAGGACTGAAACAAGTTAGAGATCTACACTAGCTAAAACGAGGGACTGAAAACAAGTTGTAGAGATCCACTAGCTAAACGAGGACTGAAAAAACAAGTTAGAGACCTACACTCAGCTAAACGAGGACAGAGGGACAAGTCAGAGACCTCCACTAGCTAAACGAGGACTGAAAAACAAGAGAGACCTACACTAGGTAAACGAGACAGAGGGACAAGTCAGAGACCTACACTAGCTAAACAAGGACTGAAAACAAGTTAGAGAGACCCACACTAGTTAAACGAGGACTGAAAAAACAACTTGGAGACCTACACTAGATAAACAAGGACTGAAAAACAACTTAGAGACCTACACTAGCTAAACGAGGACTGAAAAACATGTTAGAGACCTACACTAGTTAAATGAGGACAGAGGGACAAGTCAGAGACCTACACTAGCTAAACGATGACTGAAAAACAAGTTAGAGACCTACACTACTTAAACGAGGACAGAGGGACAAGTCAGAGACCTACACTAGCTAAACAAGGACTGAAAAACAAGTTAGAGATCTACACTAGCTAAACGAGGACTGAAAAACAAGTTAGAGACCTACACTAGTTAAATGAGGACAGAGGGACAAGTCAGAAACCTACACTAGCTAAACGAGGACTGAAAACAAGTTAGAGATCTACACTAGCTAAACGAGGACTGAAAAACAAGTTAGAGACCTACACTAGTTAAACGAGGACAGAGGGACAAGTCAGAGACCTACACTAGCTAAACGAGGACAGAGGGACAAGTCCGAGACCTACACTAGCTAAACGAGGACTGAAAAACAAGTTAGAGACCTACACTAGCTAAACGATGACTGAAAAACAAGTTAGAGACCTACACTACTTAAACGAGGACAGAGGGACAAGTCAGAGACCTACACTAGCTAAACAAGGACTGAAAAAAAAGAGAGATCTACACTAGCTAAACGAGGACTGAAAAACAAGTTAGAGACCTACACTAGTTAAATGAGGACAGAGGGACAAGTCAGAAACCTACACTAGCTAAACGAGGACTGAAAACAAGTTAGAGATCTACACTAGCTAAACGAGGACTGAAAAACAAGTTAGAGACCTACACTAGTTAAACGAGGACAGAGGGACAAGTCAGAGACCTACACTAGCTAAACGAGGACAGAGGGACAAGTCCGAGACCTACACTAGCTAAACGAGGACTGAAAACAAGTTAGACCTACACTAGCTAAACAAGGACAGAGGGACAAGTCAGAGACTCCACTAGCTAAACGAGGACAGAGGGACAAGTCAGAGACCTCCACTAGCTAAACGAGGACTGAAAAACAAGTTAGAGACCTACACTAGGTAAACGAGGACAGAGGGACAAGTCAGAGACCTACACTAGCTAAACAAGGACTGAAAAACAAGTTAGAGACCCACACTAGTTAAACGAGACTGAAAAAAACAACCTTGGAGACCTACACTAGTTAAACGAGACTGAAAAACAAGTTAGATACCTACACTAGCTAAACGAGTACTGAAAAACAAGTGAGAGACCTACACTAGCTAAATGAGGACAGAGGAACAAGTCAGAGACCTACACTAGCTAAAGGAGGACAGAGGGACAAGTCAGAGACATACACTAGCTAGACGAGGACTGAAAAACAAGTTAGAGACCTACACTGATTAAATGAGGACTGGAAACAAGTTAGAGACCTACACTAGATAAACAAGCACTGAAAACAACTTAGAAGACCTACACTAGCTAAACGAGGACTGAAAAACATGTTAGAGACCTACACTAGTTAAACGAGGACAGAGGGACAAGTCAGAGACCTACACTAGCTAAACGAGGACTGAAAAACAAGTCGAGACCTACACTACTTAAACGAGGACAGAGGGACAAGTCAGAGACCTGCCACTAGCTAAACAAGGACTGAAAAACAAGTTAGAGATCTACACTAGCTAAACGACGACTGAAAACAAGTTAGAGACCTACACACTAGTTAAATGAGGACAGAGGACAAGTCAGAGACCTACACTAGCTAAACGAGGACTGAAAACAAGTTAGAGATCTACACTAGCTAAACGAGGACTGAAAAACAAAGTTAGAGACCTACACTCAGTTAAACGAGGACAGAGGGACAAGTCAGAGACCTACACCTAGCTAAACGAGGACAGAGGGACAAGTCAGAGACATCACTAGCTGACGAGGACTGAAAAAACAAGTTAGAGACCTACACTAGCTAAACGAGGACAGAGGGACAAGTCAGAGACCTACACTAGCTAAACAAGGACTGAAAAACAAGTTAGAGAGACCCACACTAGTTAAACGAGGACTGAAAACAACTTGAGACCTACACTAGTCAAACGCAGGACTGAAAAACAAGTTAGAGACACACTAGCTAAACGAGGAACTGAAAAACAAGTTAGAGACCTACACTAGTTAAATGAGGTAACAAAGAACAAAACCTACACAGTTAAACAAGGACTGAAAAACAACAAGACCTACACCCCAACAACGAGGGACTGAAAACACGTTAGAGACCTACACCTAGTTAGAGAAGAACGAGGACAGAGGACAGTCAGAGACCTACATAGCTAAACGAGAGGACAGAGGACAAGTCAGAGATCTACACTAGCTAAGCGAGGACTGAAAAACAAAGTGGGGGCCTACACTGGCTAAACAAGGACAAGGACAAGTCAGAGACCTACACAGCTAAACGAGGACAGAGGAACAGGTCAGGAAACCTGCACTAGCTAGCGAGGACAGAGGGACAAGTCAAGAGACCTACACTAGCTAAGCGAGGACAGAGGACATAGTCAGAGACCTCCACTAGCTAAACGAGGACTGAAAAACAAATTAGAGCCTACACTAGGTAAACGAGGACAGAGGACAAGTCAGAGACCTACACTAGCTAAACAAGGACTGAAAAAATAAGTTAAGAGACCCACACTAGATTCCGCAGACTGCTCAACAACTTGGAGACCACTAGTTAAACGAGGACTGAAAAACAAGTTATTCCCTAGCTAACGAGGACTGACCTACACTGGCTAAATGAGGACAGAGGAACAAGTCGAGACCTACTAGCTAGCGAGGACTGAAAAACAAGTTAGAGACCTACACTAGCTAAACGAAACTGAAAAACAAGTGAGGAGACCTACACTAGTTAAAAACGAGGACAGAGGGACAAGTCAGACACCTACACTTGCTAAACGAGGACTGAAAAACAAGTTAGAGACCTACACTATCTCTAAACGAGGACAGAGGGACAAGTCAGAGACCTACACTAGCTGGCAAAATGGACTGAAAAACAAGTTAGAGATCTACACTAGCTAAACGAGGACTGAAAAACAAGTTAGAGATCTACACTAGCTAAACGAGGACTGAAAAACAAGTTAGAGACCTACACTAGTTAAACGAGGACAGAGGGACAAGTCAGAGACCTACACTAGCTAAACGAGGACTGAAAAACAACTTGGAGACCTACACTAGTTAAACGAGGACTGAAAAACAAGTTAGAGACACACTAGTTAAACGAGGACTGAAAAACAAGTTAGAGACCTACACTAGTTAAATGAGGACTGAAAAACAAGTTAGAGACCTACACTAGTTAAACGAGGACTGAAAAACAACTTAGAGACCTACACTAGCTAAACGAGGACTGAAAAACACGTTAGAGACCTACACTAGTTAAACGAGGACAGAGGGACAAGTCAGAAACCTACACTAGCTAAACGGGGACTGAAAAACAAGTTAGAGACCTACACTAGTCAAACGAGGACAGAGGGACAAGTCAGAGACCTACACTAGTTAAACGAGGACTGAAAAACAACTTAGAGACCTACACTAGCTAAACGAGGACTGAAAAACACGTTAGAGACCTACACTAGTTAAACGAGGACAGAGGGACAAGTCAGAGACCTACACTAGCTAAACGGGGACTGAACAACAAGTTAGAGACCTCCACTAGTTAAACGAGGACAGAGGGACAAGTCAGAGACCTACACTAGCTAAACGGGGACTGAAAAACAAGTTAGAGACCTACACTAGTTAAACGAGGACAGAGGGACAAGTCAGAGACCTACACTAGCTAAACGAGGACTGAAAAACAAGTTAGAGACCTACACTACTTAAACGAGGACAGAGGGACAAGTCAGAGACCTACACTAGCTAAACAAGGACTGAAAAACAAGTTAGAGATCTACACTAGCTAAACGAGGACTGAAAAACAAGTTAGAGATCTACACTAGCTAAACGAGGACTGAAAAACAAGTTAGAGACCTACACTAGTTAAACGAGGACAGAGGGACAAGTCAGAGACCTACACTAGCTAAACGAGGACTGAAAAACAAGTTAGAGACCTACACTAGCTAAACGAGGACAGAGGGACAAGTCAGAGACCTACACTAGCTAAACAAGGACTGAAAAACAACTTGGAGACCTACACTAGTTAAACGAGGACTGAAAAACAAGTTAGAGACACACTAGCTAAACGAGGACTGAAAAACAAGTTAGAGACCTACACTAGTTAAATGAGGACTGAAAAACAAGTTAGAGACCTACACTAGTTAAACGAGGACTGAAAAACAACTTAGAGACCTACACTAGCTAAACGAGGACTGAAAAACACGTTAGAGACCTACACTAGTTAAACGAGGACAGAGGGACAAGTCAGAAACCTACACTAGCTAAACGGGGACTGAAAAACAAGTTAGAGACCTACACTAGTTAAACGAGGACAGAGGGACAAGTCAGAGACCTACACTAGCTAAACAAGGACTGAAAAACACGTTAGAGACCTACCTGTTGCAGGCAGAAGACCAGCTCAAAGAAATTCACTACTTCACTGGGGACTGAAAAACAGTTAGAGACCTACATAATTAAACGAGGACAGAGGGAAAAGTCAGAGACACTGAGCTAAACAGGACTGAAAAACAAGTTAGAGACCTGCTGATTAAACAGACTGAAAAACAAGTTAGACCTACACCTAGTTAAACGAGGACTGAAAAGCAATTTAGAGACCTACACTAGTTAAAACAGGACTGCAAAACAACTTAGAGACCTACACTAGTTAAACGAGGACTGAAAAACAAGTTAGAGACCCACACTAAGCTAAACGAGGATGAAAAACAATTTAGACCTACACTAGTTAAACGAGGACTGAAAAACAAGTTAGAGACCTACACTAGTTAAACGAGGACTGCAAAACAAGTTAGAGACCTACACACTAGTTAAATGAGGACTGAAAAACAAGTTAGAGACCACACTAGTTGAAAAACAAGTTAGAGACCTCCACTAGTTAAACGAGGACTGCAAAACAACTTAGAGACCTACACTAGTTAAACGAGGACTGAAAAACAAGTTAGAGACCCACACTAGCTAAACGAGGACTGCAAAACAACTTAGAGACCTACATTAGTTTAACGAGGACTAAAAAACAAGTTAGAGACCCACACTAGCTAAACGGGGACTGAAAAACTAGTTAGAGACCTACACTAGCTAAATGAGGACAGAGGGACAAGTCAGAGACCTACACTAGCTAAACGAGGACTGAAAAACAAGTTAGAGACCAATACTAGCTAAACGAGGACTGAAAAACAAGTTAGGGACCTACACTAGTTAAACGAGGACAGAGGGACAAGTCAGAGACCTACACTAGCTAAACGGGGACTGAACAACAAGTTAGAGACCTCCACTAGTTAAACGAGGACAGAGGGACAAGTCAGAGACCTACACTAGCTAAACGGGGACTGAAAAACAAGTTAGAGACCTACACTAGTTAACGAGGACAGAGGGACAAGTCAGAAAGGCCTACACCACTAGCTAAACGAGGACTGAAAAACAAGTTAGAGACCTACACTAGCAAAGCAAGGACAGAGGGACAAGTCAGAGACCTACACTAGCTAAACAAGGACTGAAAAACAAGTTTAGAGATCTACACTAGCTAAACGAGGACTGAAAAACAAGTTAGAGATCTACACTAGCTAAACGAGACTGAAAAACAAGTTAGAGACCTACACTAGTTAAACGAGGACAGAGGGACAAGTCGAGAGACCTACACTAGCTAAACAGGACTGAAAAACAAGTTAGAGACCTACACTAGCTAAACGAGGACAGAGGACAAATCAGAGACCTACACTAGCTAAACAAGGACTGAAAAACAACTTGGGGACCTACACTAGTTAAACGAGGACTGAAAAACAAGTTAGAGACACACTAGCTAAACGAGGACTGAAAAACAAGTTAGAGACCTACACTAGTTAAATGAGGACTGAAAAACAAGTTAGAGACCTACACTAGTTAAACGAGGACTGAAAAACAACTTAGAGACCTACACTAGCTAAACGAGGACTGAAAAACACGTTAGAGACCTACACTAGTTAAACGAGGACAGAGGGACAAGTCAAAGAAACCTACACTAGCTAAACGGGGACTGAAAAACAAGTTAGAGACCTACACTAGTTAAACGAGGACAGAGGACAAAGTCAGAGACCTACACTAGCTAAACAAGGACTGAAAAACACGTTAGAGACCTACACTAGTTAAACGAGGACAGAGGGACAAGTCAGAGACCTACACTAGCTAAACGGGGACTGAAAAACAAGTTAGAGACCTACACTAGTTAGAGAGAAGAAGCAGGACAGAGGGAAAAGTCAGAGACCTACACTAGCTAAACAGGACTGAAAAACAAGTTAGAGACCTACACTAGTTAAGCGAAGACTGAAAAACAAGTTAGACCTACACTAGTTAACGAGGACTGAAAAACAATTTAGAGACCTACACTAGTTAAAACGAGGACTGCAAAACAACTTAGAGACCTACACTAGTTAAACGAGGACTGAAAAACAAGTTAGAGACCCACACTAGCTAAACGAGGACTGAAAAACAATTTAGACCTACACTAGTTAAACGAGGACTGAAAAACAAGTTAGAGACCTACACTAGTTAAACGAGGACTGCAAAACAACTTAGAGACCTACACTAGTTAAACGAGGACTGAAAAACAAGTTAGAGACACACACTAGCTAAACGAGGACTGAAAAACAAGTTAGAGACCTCCACTAGTTAAACGAGGACTGCAAAACAACTTAGAGACCTACACTAGTTAAACGAGGACTGAAAAACAAGTTAGAGACCCACACTAGCTAAACGAGGACTGCAAAACAACTTAGAGACCTACATTAGTTTAACGAGGACTAAAAAACAAGTTAGAGACCCACACTAGCTAAACGAGGACTGAAAAACTAGTTAGAGACCTACACTAGCTAAATGAGGACAGAGGGAC
>NW_025752075.1:0-13531 GCF_021184085.1 Oncorhynchus gorbuscha | reverse complement strand
ACTCGGAGAGGGTGGAGAGGAGGATCTGATGGTTCACAGTATCGAAGGCAGCCGATAGATCTAGAAGGATGAGAGCAGAGGAGAGAGAGTTAGCTTTAGCAGTGCGGAGCGCCTCCGTGATACAGAGGAGAGCAGTCTCAGTTGAATGACTAGTCTTGAAACCTGACTGATTTGGATCAAGAAGGTCATTCAGAGAGAGATAGCGGGAGAGCTGGCCAAGGACGGCACGTTCAAGAGTTTTGGAGAGAAAAGAAAGAAGGGATACTGGTCTGTAATTGTTGACATCGGAGGGATCGAGTGTAGGTTTTTTCAGAAGGGGTGCAACTCTCGCTCTCTTGAAGACGGAAGGGACGTAGCCAGCGGTCAGGGATGAGTTGATGAGCGAGGTGAGGTAAGGAGAAGGTCTCCGGAAATGGTCTGGAGAAGAGAGGGAGGGGATAGGGTCAAGCGGGCAGGTTGTTGGGCGTCCGGCCGTCACAAGGCAGCGAGATTTCATCTGGAGAGAGGGAGAAAGGGTCAGAGCACAGGGTAGGGCAGTGTGAGCAGAACCAGTGGTGTCGTTTGACTTAGCAAGCGAGGATCGGATGTCGTCGACCTTCTTTTCAAAATGGTTGGCAAAGTCATCTGCAGAGAGGAGGAGGGGGAGGATTCAGGAGGGAGGAGAAGGTGGCAAAAGAGCTTCCTAGGGTTAGAGGCAGATGCTTGGAATTTAGCGTGGTAGAAAGTGGCTTTAGCAGCAGAGACTGAGGAGGAAAATGTAGAGAGGAGGGAGTGAAAGGATGCCAGGTCCATGAGGCGAGTTTTCCTCCATTTCCGCTCGGCTGCCCGGAGCCCTGTTCTGTGAGCTCGCAATGAGTCATCGAGCCACGGAGCGGGAGGGAGGACCGAGCCGGCCTGGAGGATAGGGGACATAGAGAGTCAAAGGATGCAGAAAGGGAGGAGAGGAGGGTTGAGGAGGCAGAATCAGGAGATAGGTGGGAGAAAGGTTTGAGCGGAGGGAAGAGATGATAAGGATGGAAGAGGGAGAGAGTAGCGGGGAGAGAGCGAAGGTTGGGACGGCGCGATACCATCCGAGTAGGGGCAGTGTGGGAGGTGTTGGATGAGAGCGAGAGGGAAAAGGATACAAGGCAGTGGTCGGAGACTTGGAGGAGTTGCAATGAGGTTAAGCGGAAGAACAGCATCTAGTAAAAATGGTCGAGCGTATTGCCTGCCTTGTGAGTAGGGGGAAGGTGAGAGGTGAGGTCAAAAAGGAGAGGAGTGGAAAGAAGAGGCAGAGAGGAAGAGTCAAAGGTAGACGTGGGGAGGTTAAAGTCGCCCAGAACTGTGAGAGGTGAGCCGTCCTCAGGAAAGGAGCTTATCAAGGCATCAAGCTCATTGATGAACTCTCCGAGGAACCTGGAGGGCGATAAATGATAAGGATGTTAAGCTTGAAGGGCTAGTAACTGTGACAGCATGGAATTCAAAGGAGGCGATAGACAGATGGGTAAGGGGAGAAAGAGAAATGACCACTTGGGAGAGATGAGGATCCCGGTGCCACCACCCCGCTGACCAGACGCTCTCGGTGTGCGAGAACACGTGGGCGGACGAAGAGAGCAGTAGGAGTAGCAGTGTTGTCTGTGGTGATCCATGTTTCCGTCAGTGCCAAGAAGTCGAGGGACTGGAGGGAGGCATAGGCTGAGATGAACTCTGCCTTGTTGACCGCAGATTGGCAGTTCCAGAGGCTACCGGAGACCTGGAACTCCACGTGGGTCGTGCGCGCTGGGACCACCAGAGTAGGGTGGCCACGTGGTGTGGAGCGTTTGTATGGTCTGTGCAGAGAGGAGAGAACAGGGATAAACAGACACATAGTTGACAGGCTACAGAAGAGGCTACGCTAATGCAAAGGAGATTGGAATGACAAGTGGACTACACGTCTCGAATGTTCAGAAAGTTAAGCTACGTAGCAAGAATCTTATTGACTAAAATGATTAAAATGATACAGTACTGCTGAAGTAGGCCAGCTGGCAGTGGGTGCGTTGTTGACACTATACTAATCAAGTCGTTCCGTTGAGTGTAATAGTTTCTGCAGTGTTGCTATTCGGAGGCTAGCTGGCTAGCAAGTAGTGTTGTTTACGTTACGTTGCGTTAAAACAACGACAATAGCTGGCTAGCTAACCTAGAAAATCGCTCTGACTACACAGTTATCTTTGATACAAAGACGGCTATGTAGCTAGCTAAGATCAAACAAATCAAACCGTTGTACTGTAATGAAATGAAAAAATGTGATACTACCTGTGAATGCGACCGGGTTGTTGAGTTCTATACAGAAGACGTTGGCTAGCGTTGGCTAGCTAGCAGAGTCACCTACGTTAAGGACGACAAATAGCTGGCTAGCTAACCTCGGTAAATTAAGATAATCACTCTAAGACTACACACTCTAAACCTAAACAACACAATTATCTTGGATACGATGATACGAAGACAGCAAAGACAGCTATGTAGCTAGCTAACACTACACTAATCAAGTCGTTCAGTTGAGTGTAATAGTTTCTCCAGTGCAGCTAATCAGTGGACGTTAGCTAGCTGGCTAGTGAAGACTACGTTAGGACGGCGAAATACGATAATTACGCAATTATCTTTGATACAAAGACGGCTATGTAGCTAGCTGAGAAGAAATTGCTAAGATTAGACAAATCAAACCGTTGTGCTATAATGAAATATAATGAAAAAGTTATACTACCCGCGGGAGCGAAGTGCAGATGCGACCACTCGCTCCAACCAGCATGTCTGTTACCTGTCTGTAGCATGTCTGTTACCTGTCTGTAGCATGTCTGTTACCTGTCTGTAGCATGTCTGTTACCTGTCTGTAGCATGTCTGTTACCTGTCTGTAGCATGTCTGTTACCTGTCTGTAGCATGTCTGTTACCTGTCTGTAGCATGTCTGTTACCGGTCTGTAGCCTGTCTAACCTGTCTGTCTGTGTCTAACCTGTCTGTCTGTGTCTAACCTGTCTGTCTGTGTCTAACCTGTCTGTAGGTATGGTGATCAGGCAGCCAGAGGAATCCCCAAGACCAGTCCTGGTAGAGGAGCAGGAGGGTTCTTCTCTGGAGTTCTCACTGCACTCACCTGTGTCGCGGTAAGAGGAGGTAGGGGGTTTGGGAGAGGTAAGAGAGGGAGGGGGTTTGGGAGAGGTAAGGGAGAGGGAGGGGGAGGAGGTTTGGGAGAGGTAAGAGAGAGGGAGGGGTTTGGGAGAGGTAAGAGAGAGGGAGGGGGAGGGGTTTGGGAGAGAGGTAAGAGGAGAGGGAGGGGTTTGGGAGAAAAATAAAAAAAAAAAAAAGGTAAGAGAGAGGAGGGGTTTGGGGAGGTAGGTAAGAGAAAAGAGGGAGGGGGTTTGGGAGAGGTAAGAGAGAGGGAGGGGGTTTGGGAGAGGTAAGAGAAGGGGGTTTGGGAGGAGAGAGGTAAGAGGAGGAGTTTGGGAAGATAAGAGAGGTTTAGGAGAGGTAAGAGGAGGGGGTTTGGGAGAGGTAAGAGAGGAGGGGGTTTTGGGAGGGAGGGAGGGGTTTGGGAGAGGTAGAGAGAGAGGGAGGGGTTTGGGAGAGGTAGAGAGAGGGGTTTGGGAGAGGAAGGGGATTTGGGAGAGGTAGAGGGAGGGGTTTGGGAGAGGTAAGGAGGGGGGGTTTGGGAGAGGTAAGAGGGGGGTTTGGGAGGTAAGGAGAGAGGGGGTTTGGGAGAGGTAGGAGAGAGGGGGTTTGGGAGAGGTAGGAGAGAGGGGTTGGGGAGAGAGGGAGGGGTTTGGAGAGGAGGAGGGGGTTTGGGAGAGGTAAGAGAGAGAGGGGGGTTTGGGAGAGGTCGGAGAGAGGGGGGTTTGGGGAGGAGGTCGGAGGGGGGTTTGGGAGAGGTAAGAGAAGGGGGTTTGAGGGGAGGGGGGGGTTTGGGAGGTAAGAGGGAGGGGGGGGTTGATAGGAGAGAGGGGGGTTGGAGGGTAGGAGAGGAGGGGGGTTTGATGGGAGAGAGGTCGGAGGAGGGGTTTGGGAGAGGTCGGGAGAGGGGGGTTGGGAGTCAGAGGAGAGTTTGAGAGGTAGGAGAGAGGGGTCGGAGGGAGAGGTTTGGAGAGAGGGAGGGGTTTGGGAGAGGTCGAGGGGGGTTTGATGGGGAGAGGTCAGAGGAGGGGCTTTGATGGGGAGAGGTCAGAGGGAGGGGTTTGATGGGGAGAGGGTCAGGAGAGGGGAGGGGTTTGATGGGGAGAGGTCAGAGGGAGGGGGGGTTTGATGGGAGAGGTCAGAGGAGAGAGGGGGTTTGATGGGGAGAGGTCAGAGAGGGAGGGGGTTTGATGGGGAGAGGTCAGAGGGAGGGGGGGTTTGATGGGGAGAGGTCAGAGAGAGGGAGGGGGGTTTGATGGGGAGAGGTCAGAGAGGGGAGGGGGTTTGATGGGGGAGAGGGTCAGAGGGGGGGTTTGGGGGAGGTTTGATGGGGAGAGGTCAGAGGGAGGGGGGGTTTGATGGGGAGAGGTCAGAGGAGGGGTTTGATGGGGAGAGGTCAGAGAGGGGTTTGATGAGAGGGGAGTTTGATGGGGAGAGAGGTCAGAGAGAGGGAGGGGGTTTGATGGGGAGAGGTCAGAGAGAGGGGGGGTTTGATGGGGAGAGGTCAGAGAGAGGGAGGGGGTTTGATGGGGAGGGTCAGAGAGGGAGGGGGTTTGATGGGGAGAGGTCAGAGAGAGGGGTTTGATGGGGAGAGGTCAGAGAGAGGAGGGGGTTTGATGGGGAGAGGTCAGAGAGGGGGAGGTCAGAGGGAGGGGGGGTTTGATGGGGAGAGGTCAAAGAGGGAGGAGGGGGTTTGATGGGGAGAGGTCAGAGAGAGGTTCAGGGGTGGGGTTTGATGGGGAGAGGTCAGGGAGATGGGGAGAGGTTTTGATGGGGAGAGGTCAGAGAGAGTGGGGTTTGATGGGGAGAGGTCAGAGGGGGGTTTGATGGGGAGAGGTCAGAGGGAGGGTTTGATGGGGAGAGGTCAGAGGGAGGGGTTTGATGGGGAGAGAGGTCAGAGAGGGAGGGGTTTGATGGGGAGAGGTCAGAGAGAGGGAGGGGTTTGATGGGGAGAGGTCAGAGAGGGGAGGGGTTTGATGGGGAGAGGTCAGAGGGAGGGGGTTTGATGGGGAGAGGTCAGAGAGAGAGAGGGGTTTGATGGGGAGAGGTCAGAGGAGGGGTTTGATGGGGAGAGGTCAGAGGGAGGGGTTTGATGGGGAGAGGTCAGAAGGGTTTGAGGAGGGGTCAGAGAGGAGGGGGTTTGATGGGAGAGGTCAGAGGAGGGGGTTTGATGGGGAGAGGTCAGAGAGGAGGGGGTTTGATGGGGAGAGGTCAGAGAGAGGAGGGGGTTTGATGGGGAGAGGTCAGAGAGAGGAGGGGGTTTGATGGGGAGAGGTCAGAGAGGGGAGGGGGTTTGATGGGGAGAGGTCAGAGAGAGAGGGGGTTTGATGGGGAGAGGGTCAGAGAGGAGGGGTTTGATGGGGAGAGGTCAGAGAGGAGGGGTTTGAGGGGAGAGGTCAGAGGGGGTTTGATGGGAGAGGTCAGAGAGGGGAGGGGGTTTGAGGGGAGAGGTCAGAGAGAGGGGGTTTGATGGGGAGAGGTCAGAGAGAGAGGGAGGGGGTTTGATGGGGAGAGGTCAGAGGGAGGGGGTTTGATGGGGAGAGGTCAGAGAGAGAGGGGGGTTTGATGGGGAGAGGTCAGAGAGGAGGGGGTTTGATGGGGAGAGGTCAGAGGGAGGGGGGGGGTTTGATGGGGAGAGGTCAGAGAGAGGAGGGGTTTGATGGGGAGAGGTCAGAGGAGAGGAGGTCAGGGGGGTTTGATGGGGAGAGTCAGAGGGAGGGGTTTGATGGGGAGAGGTCAGGGAGGGGTTTGAGATGGTCAAAGAGGTCAGAGAGGTCAGGGAGGGGGTTTGATGGGGAGAGGTCAGAGAGGGAGGGGTTTGATGGGGAGAGGTCAGAGAGAGAGGGGTTTGATGGGGAGAGGTCAGAGAGGGTCAGAGAGGGGTTTGATGGGGAGAGGTCAGAGAGAGAGGGAGGGGTTTGATGGGGAGAGGTCAGAGAGGAGGGGTTTGATGGGGAGAGGTCAGAGAGAGGAGAGGGGGAGGGGGTTTGATGGGGAGAGGTCAGAGAGAGGGGGCTTTGATGGGGGAGAGGTCAGAGAGAGGAGGGTTTGATGGGGAGAGGTCAGAGATTGAGGAGGGGAGAGGTTTTGATGGGGAGGAGGTCAGAGAGGGGGGGGGTTTGATGATTGAGAGGTCAGAGGGAGGGGGTTTGATGGGGAGAGGAATCAGAGTGGGGGTTGTAGTGTGTAGTGTGAAAGGGGGCAGGAATGATTGTAGTGTGGGGGGGGACAGGAATGATTGTAGTGTGTGGGGGGGACAGGAATGATTGAAGTGTGGGGGGACAGGAATGATTGTAGTGTAGGGGGGGACAGGAATGATTGTAGTGGTGGGGGGGAGAGGTCAGAGGGGACAGGAATGATTGTAGTGTGTGATGGGGGGGGGACAGGAATGATTGTAGTGGGTGGGGGGGAGAGGACAGGAATGATTGTAGTGGGAGAGGTCAGGAATGTGGGGGGGGGGGGAGAGGACAGGAATGATTGTAGTGTGTGGGGGGGACAGGAATGATTGTAGTGTGGGGGGGGGGACAGGAATGATTGTAGTGTGGGGGGGGACAGGAATGATTGTAGTGTGTGGGGACAGGAATGATTGTAGTGTGTGGGGGGGCAGGAATGATTGTAGTGTGGGGGGACAGGAATGATTGTAGTGTGGGGGGGACAGGAATGATTGTAGTGTGGAGGGGGGACAGGAATGATTGTAGTGTGGGGGGGACAGGAATGATTGTAGTGTGGGGGGGGACAGGAATGATTGTAGTGTGGGGGGGAGGGGGACAGGAATGATTGTATGTGGGGGGGACAGGAATGATTGTAGTGTGGGGGGGACAGGAATGATTGTAGTGTGGGGGGGACAGGAATGATTGTAGTGTGGGGGGGACAGGAATGATTGTAGTGTGGGGGACAGGAATGATTGTAGTGTGGGGGGGACAGGAATGATTGTTGTGGGGGGGGGGGACAGGAATGATTGTAGTGTGGGGGGACAGGAATGATTGTAGTGTGGGGGGACAGGAATGATTGTAGTGTGTGGGGGGGGACAGGAATGATTAGTGTGTGGGGGGAGGACAGGAATGATTGTAGTGTGGGGGGACAGAATGATTGTAGTGTGGGGGACAGGAATGATTGTAGTGTGGGGGACAGGAATGATTGTAGTGTGGGGGGGGACAGGAATGATTGTAGTGTGGGGGGGACAGGAATGATTGTAGTGTGGGGGGACAGGAATGATTGTGGTGTGGGGGGGGGGGACAGGAATGATTGTAGTGTGGGGGGGGGGGGACAGGAATGATTGTAGTGTGGGGGGGGGACAGGAATGATTGTAGTGTGGGGGGACAGGAATGATTGTAGTGTGGGGGGGACAGGAATGATTAGTGTGTGTGGGGGGGGACAGGAATGATTGTAGTGTGGAACAGGATCATTGTAGTGTGGGGGGACAGGAATGATTGTAGTGTGGGGGGACAGGAATGATTGTAGTGTGGGGGAGGGGACAGGAATGATTGTAGTGTGGGGGGGACAGGAATGATTGTAGTGTGGGGGGGGAGGAATGATTGTAGTGTGGGGGGACAGGAATGATTGTAGTGTGTGGGGGGGGACAGGAATGATTGTGTGTGGGGGGACAGTGATTAGTGGGGGGGAGGACAGGAATGATTGTAGTGTGGGGGGGGGGGACAGGAATGATTGTAGTGTGGGGGGACAGGAATGATTGTAGTGTGGGGGGGGACAGGAATGATTGTAGTGTGTGGGGGACAGGAATGATTGTAGTGTGGGGGGGACAGGAATGATTAGTAGGAATGTTGTAGTGTGGGGGACAGGAATGATTGTAATGTGTGGGGGGACAGGAATGATTGTAGTGGGGGGGAATGGGGGGGGGACAGGAATGATTGTAGTGTGGGGGGAGGACAGGAATGATTGTAGTGTGGGGGAGGACAGGAATGATTGTAGTGTGTGGGGGGGACAGGAATGATTGTGTTTGGGGGGGACAGGAATGATTGTAGTGTGGGGGGGACAGGAATGATTGTAGTGTGGGGGGGGGACAGGAATGATTGTAGTGTGTGGGGGGACAGGAATGATTGTAGTGTGGGGGGACAGGAATGATTGTAGTGTGGGGGGGTAGTGTGGGGGGACAGGAATGATTGTAGTGTGTGGGGGGGGGACAGGAATGATTGTAGTGTGTGGGGGGGACAGGAATGATTGTAGTACAGGAATGATTGTAGTGTGGGGACAGGAATGATTGTAGTGTGGGGGGACAGGAATGATTGTAGTGTTATGGGGACAGGAATGATTGTAGTGTGGGGGGACAGGAATGATTGTAGTGTGTGGGGGGACAGGAATGATTGTAGTGTGGGGGGACAGGAATGATTGTAGTGTGGGGGGACAGGAATGATTGTAGTGTGGGGGGGGGGCAGGAATGATTGTAGTGTGGGGGGGACAGGAATGATTGTAGTGTGGGGGACAGGAATGATTGTAGTGTGGGGGGGGGGACAGGAATGATTGTAGTGTGTGGGGGGACAGGAATGATTGTAGTGTGGGGGGACAGGAATGATTGTAGTGGGGGGGGACAGGAATGATTGTAGTGTGTGGGGGACAGGAATGATTGTAGTGTGTGGGGGGGTGGGGGGTACAGGAATGATTGTAGTGGGGGGACAGGAATGGGGGACAGGAATGTTGTAGTGGGGGGACAGGAATGATTGTAGTGTGGGGGGACAGGAATGATTGTAGTGTGGGGGGGGACAGGAATGATTGTAGTGTGGGGGGGACAGGAATGATTGTAGTGTGGGGGGGGACAGGAATGATTGTAGTGTGTGGGGGGGACAGGAATGATTGTAGTGTGTGGGGGGACAGGAATGATTGTAGTGTGGGGGGACAGGAATGATTGTAGTGTGGGGGGGACAGATTTGGGGGGACAGGAATGATTGTAGTGGGGGGACAGGAATGATTGTAGTGGGGGGGGGGACAGGAATGATTGTAGTGTGGGGGGACAGGAATGATTGTAGTGTGGGGGGACAGGAATGATTGTAGTGTGGGGGGGGACAGGAATGATTGTAGTGTGGGGGGGGGGGGACAGGAATGATTGTAGTGTGGGGGGGACAGG
Organism: Oncorhynchus gorbuscha; assembly: GCF_021184085.1. Lineage (NCBI taxonomy): Eukaryota > Metazoa > Chordata > Actinopteri > Salmoniformes > Salmonidae > Oncorhynchus > Oncorhynchus gorbuscha. The sequence continues at coordinate 4,334 of NW_025752075.1, read as the reverse complement.
AATGATTGTAGTGTGGGGGGACAGGAATGATTGTAGTGTGGGGGGACAGGAATGATTGTAGTGTGGGGGACAGGGAATGATTGTAGTGGGGGGGGACAGGAATGATTGTAGTGTGGGGGGACAGGAAATTGTGTGTGTGGGGGGGGACAGGAGTGATTGTGTGTGTGTGGGGGGAGTAATGTTAATAGGGGGGGGACAGGAATGATTGTAGTGTGGGGGGGACAGGAATGATTGTAGTGTGGGGGGGACAGGAATGATTGTAGTGTGGGGGAATGATTGTAGGAATGATTGTAGTGTGGGGGGGGGACAGGAATGATTGTAGTGTGATTGTGTGTGGGGGGACAGGAATGATTGTAGTGTGTGGGGGGACAGGAATGATTGTAGTGTGTGGGGGGACAGGAATGATTGTAGTGTGGGGGGACAGGAATGATTGTAGTGTGTGGGGGACAGGAATGATTGTAGTGTGGGGGGACAGGAATGATTGAATGCACCAATTTGTAAGTCGCTCTGGATAAGAGCGTCTGCTAAATGACTTAAATGTAAATGTAAATGTAGTGTGGGGGGACAGGAATGATTGTAGTGTGGGGGGACAGGAATGATTGTAGTGTGGGGGGGACAGGAATGATTGTAGTGTGGGGGGGACAGGAATGATTGTAGTGTGGGGGGACAGGAATGATTGTAGTGTGGGGGGACAGGAATGATTGTAGTGGGGGGGGCAGGAATGATTGTAGTGTGTGGGAGGGGGACAGGAGTGATTGTAGTGTGGGGGGGACAGGAATGATTGTAGTGTGGGGGGGACAGGAGTGATTGTAGTGTGTGTGTCAGCTGACTTTTCTCTCTGTGTTGCAGAAATGGTCAAAGTTGAAGGGTCACAGTGTGTGTGGTTTGTCTATTTGTTCTGATCATGTGGCAGTAAGAGAGCAACGTCTGTGTATATCTTTCTGCGTGGCAGTCCTGTCTGTCTGTCTGTCTCTGTCTGTCTGTCTGTCTGTCTCTGTCTGTCTGTCTGTCTGTCTGTCTGTCTGTCTGTCTGTCTGTCTGTCTGTCTGTCTCTCTCCTCCCTCCTGAAGAGGGAATAACTGTCTGTCTGTCTGTCTGTCTGTCTGTCTGTCTGTCTGTCTGTCTGTCTGTCTGTCTGTCTGTCTGTCTGTCTGTCTGTCTGTCTGTCTGTCTGTCTGTCTGTCTGTCTGTCTGTCTGTCTGTCTGTCTGTCTGTCTGTCTGTCTGTCTCTGTCTGTCTGTCTGTCTGTCTGTCTGTCTGTCTGTCTGTCTGTCTGTCTGTCTGTCTGTCTGTCTGTCTGTCTGTCTGTCTGTCTGTCTGTCTGTCTGTCTGTCTGTCTGTCTGTCTGTCTGTCTGTCTGTCTGTCTGTCTGTCTGTCTGTCTGTCTGTCTAGTCTCCATCACCGTGAGACAAGCTCTGTCTGTCTGTCTGTCTGTCTGTCTGTCTGTCTGTCTGTCTGTCTGTCTGTCTGTCTGTCTGTCTGTCTGATTGTCTCTGTTTATTTGAATGACAGTCTGAATGCTTCATGTTAGTATGTGCGAAACTAGTGGGAATTGACTTTCTGTTTCATCTGTCTGTTTCTCACCTCTATGCCTGTCTCACCTATATGCCCGTCTCACACCTGTCTGTAACCTGACCTCTCTCCTCTCCCTCTCTCCTCTCTCCTACCCGTCTCCCCTCTCTCCTACCCGTCTCCCCTCTCTCCTACCCGTCTCCCCTCTCTCCTACCCGTCTCCCCTCTCTCCTACCCGTCTCTCCTCTCTCCTACCCGTCTCTCCTCTCTCCTACCCGTCTCTCCTCTCTCCTACCCGTCTCTCCTCTCTCCTACCCGTCTCTCCTCTCTCATACTGTCTACTTCACTCATACCCGTCTCACTTCTCTCCTCTCTGTGTCTCTCCTACCTGTCTCACGGCTATCCTATCTGTGTGTCTCTCCTACCTGTCTCACGTTTCTCCTACCTGTCTCACGTCTCTCCTATCTGTGTGTCTCTCCTACCTGTCTCACGTCTCTCCTACCTGTCTCACGTCTCTCCTATCTGTGTGTCTCTCCTATCTGTGTGTCTCTCCTACCTGTGTGTCTCTCCTACGTGTCTCTCCTACCTGTCTCTCCTCTCTCCTATCTGTCTCTCCTCTCTCCTACCTGTCTCACCTCTCTCCTACCTGTCTCACGTCTCTCCTACCTGTCTCACGTCTCTCCTATCTGTGTGTCTCTCCTACCTGTCTCACGTCTCTCCTACCTGTCTCACGTCTCTCCTACCTGTCTCACGTCTCTCCTATCTGTGTGTCTCTCCTATCTGTGTGTCTCTCCTATCTGTGTGTCTCTCCTATCTGTGTGTCTCTCCTATCTGTGTGTCTCTCCTATCTGTGTCTCTCCTATCTGTCTCGCGTCTCTCCTACCTGTCTCGCGTCTCTCCTACCTGTCTCGCGTCTCTCCTACCTGTCTCGCGTCTCTCCTACCTGTCTCGCGTCTCTCCTACCTGTCTCGCGTCTCTCCTACCTGTCTCGCGTCTCTCCTACCTGTCTCGCGTCTCTCTTACCTGTGTGTCTCTCCTATCTGTGTGTCTCTCCTACCTGTCTCATGTCTCCCCTACCTGTCTCACGTCTCCTATCTGTGTGTCTCTCCTACCTGTCTCTCCTCTCTCCTACCTGTCTCTCCTCTCTCCTACCTGTCTCTCCTCTCTCCTACCTGTCTCTCCTCTCTCCTACCCGTCTCTCCTCTCTCCTACCCGTCTCTCCTCTCTCCTACCCGTCTCTCCTCTCTCCTACCCGTCTCTCCTCTCTCCTACCCGTCTCTCCTCTCTCCTACCTGTCTCTCCTCTCTCCTACCTGTCTCTCCTCTCTCCTACCTGTCTCTCCTCTCTCCTACCCGTCTCACGTCTCTCCTACCCGTCTCTCCTCTCTCCTACCCGTCTCACGTCTCTCCTACCCGTCTCTCCTCTCTCCTCTCTCTCTCCTCTCTCCTCTCTGTCTCTCCTACCCGTCTCTCCTCTCTCCTCTCTGTCTCTCCTACCGGTCTCTCCTCCTACCTGTGTGTCTCTCCTATCTGTGTGTCTCTCCTACCTGTCTCACGTCTCTCCTCTCTCCTACCTGTCTCACGTCTCTCCTCTCTCCTACCTGTCTCACGTCTCTCCTCTCTCCTATCTGTGTCTCTCCTACCAGGTGATGTTTCTGGTGTACCACTGGTCCAGTGGAGATGGAGTCCATGACCTCTTGGTCAGTAAGCCTGTGTCAAAATGGACGCCGGAGGAGGTTCTGTTCTGGTTGGAACACCTTGGGGCTTGGACCTCTGTCTATAAAGAACCCTTCCTACAGGAGAACGTTAATGGACGGTGAGGAATGTTTGTAGTACGGTTCTTTTCTGGTTGGAACGCCTGGGGCTTGGACCTCTGTCTATAAAGAACCCTTCCTCTGTCTCTCTCTCTCTGTCTCTCTCTCTCTCTGTCTCTCTCTCTCTCTCTCTGTGTCTGTCTGTCTCTCTCTGTGTCTGTCTCTCTCTCTCTGTGTCTGTCTGTCTCTCTCTGTCTGTCTGTCTCTCTCTGTGTCTGTCTCTCTCTCTGTGTCGGTCTCTCTCTCTGTGTCGGTCTCTCTCTCTGTGTCGGTCTCTCTCTCTGTGTCGGTCTCTCTCTCTGTGTCGGTCTCTCTCTCTGTGTCGGTCTCTCTCTCTGTGTCGGTCTCTCTCTCTGTGTCGGTCTCTCTCTCTGTGTCGGTCTCTCTCTCTGTGTCGGTCTCTCTCTCTGTGTCGGTCTCTCTCTCTGTGTCGGTCTCTCTCTGTGTCGGTCTCGCTCTCTGTGTCGGTCGGTCTCGCTCTCTGTGTCGGTCGGTCTCGCTCTCTGTGTCGGTCGGTCTCGCTCTCTGTGTCGGTCGGTCTCGCTCTCTGTGTCGGTCGGTCTCGCTCTCTGTGTCTGTCGGTCTCGCTCTCTGTGTCTGTCGGTCTCGCTCTCTGTGTCTGTCGGTCTCGCTCTCTGTGTCTGTCGGTCTCGCTCTCTGTGTCTGTCGGTCTCGCTCTCTGTGTCTGTCGGTCTCGCTCTCTGTGTCTGTCGGTCTCTCGCTCTGTCGCTCTCTCGCTCTGTCGCTCTCTCGCTCTGTCGGTCTCTTTCTCCCCCTCTCTCTGTCTCCTCGCTCGCTCTCTTTCTTTCATGGTTAGGTTATTGTTGATGTTAGGTAGTGATGAGTTAACATGGAGAACTATAGTTCTGTCCTGGTTATTTAATGGCTTTATGATATATCTCTCAGGTTATTGTTGATGCTCGGTGATGAGGAGCTGACCAGAGCTCCCTATAACATAGACAACCAGGCCCACAGGAGAGCGATGATGGCTGAACTGGAGAGGATCAA
>NW_025752074.1:0-13531 GCF_021184085.1 Oncorhynchus gorbuscha | reverse complement strand
TATCTAGAACAAGCCTGAAGTTATCCACACGGTCGTACACAGACGATCTAGAACAAGCCTGAAGTTATCCACACGGTATCTAGAACGTGAAGTTATCACAGGCGGCATCTCTAGAACAAGCCTGAAGTTATCCACACGGTCGTACACAGACGTATCTAGAACAAGCCTGAAGTTATCCACACGGTCGTACACAGGCGTATCTAGAACAAGCCTGAAGTTATCCACACGGTCGTACACAGACGTATCTGGAACAAGCCTGAAGTTATCCACACGGTCGTACACAGACGTATCTAGAACAAGCCTGAAGTTATCCACACGGTCGTACACAGACGATCTAGAACAAGCCTGAAGTTATCCACACGGTCGTACACAGACGTATCTAGAACAAGCCTGAAGTTATCACACGGTCGTGCACATTATCTAGAACAAGCCTGAAGTTATCCACACGGTCGTACACAGACGTATCTAGAACAAGCCTGAAGTTATCCACACGGTCGTACACAGACGTATCTAGAACAAGCCTGAAGTTATCCACACGGTCGTACACAGGTCGTACAGACGTATCTAGAACAAGCCTGAAGTTATCACACGGTGAGTACACAGGCGTATCTAGAACAAGCCTGAAGTTATCAAACGGTGTACCTGGACGTATCTAGAACAAGCCTGAAGTTATCCACACGGTCGTACACAGACGTATCTAGAACAAGCCTGAAGTTATCCACACGGTCGTACACAGGCGTGTCTAGAGCCAGACCTGAAGTTATCCACAGGTCGTACACAGAAACGTATCTAGAACAGAGCCTGAAGTTTATCCACACGGTGGTACACAGGCATTATCTAGAACAAGCCTGAAGTTTATCACACGGTGGTACACAGACGTATCTCAGAACAAGCCTGAAGTTATCCACACGATTAGGTACACAGACGTATCTAGAACAAGCCTGAAGTTATCCACACGGTCATTTGCAGTACAGGCCATTATCTAGAACAAGCCTGAAGTTATCCACGCGATTAGTACACAGACGTATCTAGAACAAGCCTGAAGTTAAATCCACACGGTCGTACGGAACGTATCTAGAACAAACCTAGAGTTATCACACGGTGGAGAGTACACGACGTATCTAGAACCGAGCCTGAAGTTATCACCGATTAGGTACCCAGGCGGTAATAGAACAAGCCTGAAGTTAACTCGTACACAGACGTATCTAGAACAAGCCTGAAGTTATCCACACGGTCGTACACAGACGTATCTAGAACAAGCCTGAAGTTATCCACACGGTCGTACACAGACGTATCTAGAACAAGCCTGAAGTTATCCACACGGTCGTACACAGACGTATCTAGAACAAGCCTGAAGTTATCCACACGGTCGTACACAGACGTATCTAGAACAAGCCTGAAGTTATCCACACGGTCGTACACAGACGTATCTAGAACAAGCCTGAAGTTATCCACACGGTCGTACACAGACGTATCTAGAACAAGCCTGAAGTTATCCACACGGTCGTACACAGACGTATCTAGAACAAGCCTGAAGTTATCCACACGGTCGTACACAGACGTATCTAGAACAAGCCTGAAGTTATCCACACGGTCGTACACAGACGTATCTAGAACAAGCCTGAAGTTATCCACACGGTCGTACACAGACGTATCTAGAACAAGCCTGAAGTTATCCACACGGTCGTACACAGACGTATCTAGAACAAGCCTGAAGTTATCCACACGGTCGTACACAGACGTATCTAGAACAAGCCTGAAGTTATCCACACGGTCGTACACAGACGTATCTAGAACAAGCCTGAAGTTATCCACACGGTCGTACACAGACGTATCTAGAACAAGCCTGAAGTTATCCACACGGTCGTACACAGACGTATCTAGAACAAGCCTGAAGTTATCCACACGGTCGTACACAGACGTATCTAGAACAAGCCTGAAGTTATCCACACGGTCGTACACAGACGTATCTAGAACAAGCCTGAAGTTATCCACACGGTCGTACACAGACGTATCTAGAACAAGCCTGAAGTTATCCACACGGTCGTACACAGACGTATCTAGAACAAGCCTGAAGTTATCCACACGGTCGTACACAGACGTATCTAGAACAAGCCTGAAGTTATCCACACGGTCGTACACAGACGTATCTAGAACAAGCCTGAAGTTATCCACACGGTCGTACACAGACGTTATCTAGAACAAACCTGAGGATTATCCACACGGTGTTACACAGGCGTATCTAGAACAAGCCTGAAGTTATCCACACGGTCGCACACAGACGTATCTAGAACAAGCCTGAAGTTATCCACACGGCCGTTACACAGACGTATCTAGAACAAGCCTGAAGTTATCCACACGATTAGGTACACAGACGTATCTAGAACAAGCCTGAAGTTATCCACACGGTCGTACACAGACGTATCTAGAACAAGCCTGAAGTTATCCACACGGTCGTATTACAGACGTATCTAGAACAAGCCTGAAGTTATCCACACGGTCGTACACAGACGTATCAGACGCCTGGAAGTTATCACGGTCCAGACGTATCTAGAACAAGCCTGAAGTTATCCACACGGTCAGTACACAGGCGTATCTAGAACAAGCCTGGAAGATTATCCACACGGTCGTACAGACGTATCTAGAACAAGCCTGAAGTTATCCACACGGTCGTACACAGACCACTTACATTGTATCTAGAACAAGCCTGAAGTTATCCACACGGTCGTACACAGACGTATCTAGAACAAGCCTGAAGTTATCCACACGGATCGACACAGACGCATCTAGAACAAGCCTGAAGTTATCACACGGTCGCATACACAGACGTATCTGAACAAGCCTGGTTATCCACACGTCGTACACAGACGTATCTAGAACAAGCCTGAAGTTATCCACACAGACGTATCTAGAACAAGCCTGTATCCACACGGTGGTACACAGGCGTATCTAGAACAAGCCTGAAGTTATCCACACGGTCGTACACAGACGTCTAGAACAAGCCTGAAGTTATCCACACGGTCGTACACAGACGTATCTAGAACAAGCCTGAAGTTAAGTTACACAGGCGTCCACACGGTCGTACACAGACGTATCTAGAACAAGCCTGAAGTTATCCACATACACGTCTAGAACATAAACCTGAAGTTATCCACAGACGATCTAGAACAAGCCTGAAGTTATCCACACGGTCGTACACAGACAAGCCTGAAGTTATCCACGATTAGAACAAGCAACCTGAAGTTATCCACACGGTCGCACAGGCGTATCTAGAACAAGCCTGAAGTTATCCACACGGTGCATTCATCTAGAACAAGCCTGAAGTTATCCACACGGTACACTAGAACAAGCCTGAAGTTATCCACAGACACAGGCGTTCTAGAACAAGCCTGAAGTTATCCACACGATCGACACAGACGTATCTAGAACAAGCCTGAAGTTATCCACGGTCATTACACAGGCGTCAGAACAAGCCTGAAGTTATCCACACGTTAGTACACAGACGTATCTAGAACAAGCCTGAAGTTATCCACACGGTCGTACACAGACGTATCTAGGAGCAAGCCTGGGTTATCCACACGGTGGCCACACAGACGTATCTAGAATGACCTGAAGTTACATCCTGTGATTAAATTTTTCAGACGTATCTAGAACAAGCCTGAAGTTATCCACACGGTGCATTTTTAGAGCAGTATCTAGAACAAGCCTGAAGTTATCCACACGGTCGTACACAGACGTATCTAGAACAAGCCTGAAGTTATCCACACTCGTCACAGCATCATCTAGAACAAGCCTGAAGTATCCTACGTAAGCCACAGACGATCTAGAACAAGCTGGTATCCACACGGCTCGTACACAGACGTATCTATGAACAAGCCTGAAGTTATCCACACGGTCATTACACAGACGTATCTAGAACAAGCCTGAAGTTATCCACACGGTCGTACACAGACGTATCTAGAAACAAGCCTGAAGTTATCCACACGGTCGTACACAGACGTATCTAGAACAAGCTCTGGAAGTTATCCACACGGGTCGTACACAGACGTGATCTAGAACAAAGCCTGAAGTTAATCCACACGGTCAGTACACAGACGATCTAGGAACAAGCCTCGAAGTTATCCACACGGTCGATTACACAGACGTGATCTAGAACAAGCCTGGCAGTTATCCACACGGTCGTACACAGATCATAGATCAGTATGAATCAAGCCTGAACGTTATTCACGACGGTCGTACACAGACGTGATCTAGAAACAAGCCTGAAGTTATCCACACGGTCGTACACAGACGTATCTAGAACAAGCCTGAAGTTATCCACACGGTCGTATTACAGATCGTATCTAGAACAAGCCCGAAGTTATCCACACGGTCGCATACAGACGTGATCCAGAACGAAGTCCTGAAAAGTTATCCACACGCGTCGTCAGCACAGACGTATCTAGAACAAAGCCTGAAGTTACATCCACACGTTCGACCACAGACGTATCTAGAACGCTCCGAAGTTATCCAACACGGTCGCACACAGAGCGTATCTAGAACAAGCCTGAAGTTATCCACACTGGTCAGCACCACAGACGATATCTAGAACAAGCCTGAAGTTAATCCACATCATTGACTACAGACGTATCTAGAACAAGCCTAAGTTATCCACACGGCCTGTCACAGACAGTGAGTCAGGTCGATTCAGAATGGCAAGCCTAAGTTATCCACGACGCAACGCAGCACAGACGGGTCTAGAAACAAGCCTGGAAGCTATCCACACGGTCGCGACACAGACGATCTAGAACAAAGCCTGGTTATCCACACGGCCACACACTGACGCATCTTAGAACAAGCCCCGTTGAGCCATCCAGCACATCGGCGTACACAGACGCATGCTAGAACAAGCCTAGGAAGTTATCCACACGGTCGTGACGACCAGACGTATCAGAAGCCTGAAGTTATCCACACGTGTCGTATACAGGACGTATCTAGAACAAGCCTGAAGTTATCCACACGGGTCGTCATATACAGACGGATCTAGAACAGAGCTCTGGAAGTTATCCATCATCGGCTCAGGACACAGACGTATCTAGAACAAGCCTGAAGTTATCCACACTGCCGTACACAGATCTGTCTGGAACAGGCTCTAGTTATCCACGACGGCCGGCACACAGACGTGATCTAGAACAAAGCCTGTGCATCCACACTGGCGGTCGCATTCACGTGATCAGACGTATCTAGGAATCAAGCCTGAAGTTATCCTACATCGTCATTAGACACTAGACGTATCTAGAGGAACGCGTCTGAAGATTATCGCACACTGACGTTACAGATCGTGTCTAGAAAACAGAGCTTCCTGAAGCTGTCCACACGGTGTCTAGACACAGAGATCATCTAGAACAAGCCTGAAGTTATCCACACGGTCGTACGCACGTATCTTAGAACAGCTGCCTGGAGTTATCCAACACGGTCCCGGCAGCGAGACGTATTCTAGAACAAGCCTGAAGTTATCCACACGGTCGCATTACCAGGACGCATCTTAGAACAAGCCTGAAGGTTATCCACACGTCGACACAGACGATCATGTAACCGAATTAGTCCACACGGTCAGACACAGACGTGTCTAGAACAAGCCTAAGTTATCCACGACGGTCCAGATACACGGATGATCTGAACAAGCCTGGAAGTATCCACACGGCCTACCAAACGATCTAGAACAGCTCGGTTACCCACACGGTCCACACAGACATCTTCAGAACAAAGTCCCTTGAAGCTATCCACACAGGTCGTACATCAGACGATTCTAGAACAAGCCTCCGAAGCTCATCCACACGGTCGTAGACACAGACGTATCTAGAACGCCTGAACGCTATCCACACGCGGTCGCACACAGACGTATTTAGAACAAGCCTGTGAAGTTATCCACACGGCTCGTACATAGCAGACGTATCCTAGAACAAGCCTCGAGTTATCCACACGGTCATGCACAGACGTAGACGTAGAACAAACCTGAAGCTATCCGACAGCCACAGACGATCTGTTAGGAACAAGCCTGAAGCTATCCACAACGGTCGCACATCAGACGTATCTGGCACGAGCCTGAAGTATCCACACGTTCGTATTACCAGACGGATCTAGAAACAAGCCTCGAAGTTATCCACATCGATCCAGACACAGACGATCTAGAAAGAGCCTGTAGTCATCACACACGGTCACTGACGTATCTAGAACAGGCCCCAGATTATCCATACGAACGTTGTACACAGACGCACGTGAAACAAGCCTGACGTTATCCACACGATCTATGACGCACTAGAACTAAAGCCTGGAAGTTATCCACACGGTCGCATACAGACGTATCTAGAACAAGCCTGAAGTTATCCACACGGGTCGTATGACAGACGAGATCTCAGAACAAGGCCTGAAGTTATCCACAGCCTAATGACACAGATCTGATCTCAGAACAAGCCTGAAGTTATCCACAACGGCTCGTGATCACAGACGTGAGTCTAGAACAAGCCTCCGAAGTTATCCACACGCCGTCATATTGCAGACGATCCTCCGGAATCAAGCCTGAAGTTATCCACACGATCGATGACACAGACGATTCGAGAACCAGCTTGACGCTTATCCACACGGCCTCGTATGGCACAGACGTATCTAGAATAAGCCTGAAGTTACCATCCACGGTCAACAGACGCAATTATCTAGAATGAGCCTAGAAGTTATCCACACGGCTTGTACAAGATCGTATCAGTAATCAAGCCTGAAGTTATCCACACGGTCCATGCACAGACGCATCAAAATGTCGAAGTTGATCACACGGCGGTCGCAGACACAGAGACGTATCTAGAACAAGCCTGAAGCGATCCACACACGGTCGACATGATCGATCTAGAACGTCGTGCCTGAAGTTATCCACACATCGCTCGCATTGCCAGACGTAATCTAGAACAGCAGCCTGAAGTTATCCACACGGTCGCACACTGACGATCTGAGAACGAGCCTAAAGTTTACCACGTCATCACACAGACGATCTGCAACAAGCCTGAAGTTAGTCCACATCGGCCTGCTACAGACGTGAGTCTAGAACAAGCCTAAGTACCAGCCATCCACACGTGGTCGTACAGAGCCATGACGTATCTAGAACAAGCCTGGAAGCGATCCAGACACACTGGTCCCGCACGGCCAGACGTGATCTCAGAACAAGGCCTTGGTTCATCCACAATCGGCCTGAGCACAGACGCATCTAGAACAAGCCTGAAGTTATCCACACGGTCGTGATCACAGACGTGATCTAGAACGCTGCACGTTGATCCACACGTGTCGCATACCGGACGACCAGTCGCCTCAGTTATCCACTGGCTGGCATGCGACGATCTAGAACAGGCCTGAAGTTATCCACACGGTCAGCACACAGACGATTCAGAACAAACCTGAAGCTATCCACACATCGGCATCGTAATGGACACAGACGATCAGAACAAGCCTGGAAGTCAACACGCATGCATTACACCACGTTCGACAAGTTCAGATCTAGAACAAGCCTGAAGTTATCCAACACTCGGCCGTATAGCCAGACGTGATCTAGGAACAAGCCTGAAGCTATCCACACGGTCGTATCACAGACGTCATCTAGAAATGGGCCTGAAGTTATCCACACGCAGTCGCATAATGAGACGTATCTAGAACAAGCCTGGAGCGATCCATACACGGTCGGAATATGGACGTATCTAGAAATGAAGCCTGAAGTTATCCCACATCGGTCGTATACAGACGATATCCTAGAACAAGCCTCTGAAGTTATCCACACCGGTCGCATCACAGACGATCTAGAACAGCCTGAACATTTCACACGGTCGAGGTCACACAGACGCATCTAGAAATCAAGCCTCCGAAGCATCCACATCGGTCGCATACAGACGTATCCTAGAACAAGCCCAAGTTAACCATCACACTGATCGTAAGCACATGACTATCTAGAACAAGCCTGGAAGTTATACCACACGGTCGTACACGACAGACGTATCTAGAACAAGCCTGAGTATCCACACGGTCGAGCACAGACGTATTTGAGAATGAGCCTCGAAGTTATCCACACGGTCAGATACATAGACTGTATCTAGAACAAGCCTCACGTTATCCACACGGTCGCTGCACAGACGACACAGACAAGCTGCAATATATCCACTTTGCACGGCACACAGACGTATCTAGAACAAGCCTGAAGTTATCCATACACGGTCGTACATAGATCGTATCTCAGAACAAGCCTGAAGTTATCCACACATGGTCGTAGTACAGACGGATCTAGAACAAGCCTGAAGTTATCCACAGGTCGACACACGACGTATCACAGGAATGGGCCTGAAGATCCACTCATCGACACAGATTGATCTGAACGTTTCCAAAGCGGACCGATGATGCTCACAGATCGATCTCTAGAACAAGCCTGAAGTTATCCACACGGGTCGCATACAGACGCATCTAGAACAAGGGCCTGAAGTTATCCACACGGTCGCACGCAGACGTATCTAGAACAAGCCTGAGTTATCCACACATCCGCTCGCGTACACAGACGTATCTCAGAACAAACCTGAAGTTATCCACACGGTCGTGACATAGACGTATCTAGAACAAGCCTGAAGTTATCCACACGGTCGTATGCACAGACGTATCTAGAACAAGCCTGAAGTTATCCACACGGTCGGGTACACAGACGTATCTAGAACAAACCTGAGTTATCACACGGTCGTACACAGACGTGTCTAGAACAAGCCTGAAGTTATCCTGGTCATTCAGCGTATCTACAGAACAAGCCTGAAGTTATCCACACGATTAGGCCACAGGCGTGTATCTCTGAGCCAAGCCTGAGTTATCCACACGGTGTGCAGGCGTGTCTAGAATAAGTATATGAAGTTGTCACAGAACAGGTACGACGTGTCTAAGACAAGCTGAGTTATCCACACGATTAGTACACAGGCGTGTCTAGAACAAGCCTGAAGTTGTGCACGGTCGTACACAGGCGTGTCTAGAACAAACCTGAGGGTGTCCAGGTGTTTTAAGACGTATCTAGAACAAGCTACAGAAGTTATCCACACATTCGTACACAGACGTATCTAAGACAAACACAGAAGTTATCACACGGTCGTACACAGGCATTATCTGGAACAGCCTGAGGGGTTCTCCACCATGATTGTTGCAGGCGTGTCTAAGAACTCAACCTGGAAAGTTATCCACACGGTCGTACACCAAGCGATGTCTAATTGACCTGAAGTTATCCCACACGGTGGTACACAGGCGTCCCATCTCAGACAAGCCTGAAGAGTTATCCACACGATGCATTACTGAATGATATCAGAACAAGCCTGAAGTTATCCACGGTCGTCTAGAACAAGCCTGAAAGTTATCCTGCGTGATCTAGAACAAGCCTGAAGTTATCCCACACGGTCGCATGCACAGACGTATCTAGAACAAGCCTGAAGTTATCCACATGGTCGCTACAGACGATATCTAGAACAAGCCTGAAGTTATCCACACGGTCGCACACAGACGTGATCTAGAACAAGCCTGAAGTTATCCACACGGTCGTACACAGACGTATCCAGAACAAGCCTGAAGTTATCCACACGGTCGTACATACGACGATCTAGAACAAGCCTGAAGTTATCCACACGGTCGCACACCAGACGTATTCAGAACAAAGCCTGAAGTTATCCACACACGGTCGAAGCGCACAGGACGTATCTAGAACAAGCCTGAAGTTATCCACACGGTCGAATACACAGACGTATCTAGAACAAGCCTGAAGTTATCCACACGGTCGTAGCACAGACGTATCTAGAACAAGCCTGAAGTTATCCACACGGGTCGTACACAGACGTATCTAGAAATAAGCCTGAAGTTATCCACACGGTGCGATACGCAGACGTATCTAGAACAAGCCTGAAGTTATCACACTGGTCGCTATACAGACGTATCTAGAACAAGCCTGAAGGTTATCCACACGGTCAGACACAGACGTATCTAGAACAAGCCTGAAGTTATCCACACGGTCGTACACAGACGTATCTGAGAACAAGCCTGAAGTTATCCACACGGTCGGAGTAGCACAGACGATCTAGGAACAAGCCTGGAAGCGATCCCACACGGCTCGATATTACAGACGTATTCCGAAGACACAAGCCCAGTTATCCGACGCTCTATGACACAGACGATCTAGAACAAGCTCTGAAGTTATCCATGCGGTCGTATGCCAGACGTATTCAGAACAAGCCTGAAGTTATCCACACGTCGACGCACAGACGATATCTAGAACAAGCCTGAAGTTATCCACACGGTCGTACACACAGACGATCTAGAACAAGCCTGAAGTTATCCACACGGTCGTACTGACGGACGTATCTCAGAACAAGCCTGAAGTTATCCACACGGTCGTACACTGACGTATTACAGAACGTTATCCAGACACGTCGTTATCCACACTCGGTGCACACAGACGTTCTAGAACAAGCCTGGAAGTTATCCACACTGGTCTGTGCACAGACGTGATCTGAGAACAAGCCTGAAGTTATCCACCATCGGGTCAGACATAACTGGACGTTCTGCATCTGGAACAAGCCTGAAGTTATCCTACACGGTCGCATACACAGACGATCTAGAACAAGCCTGAAGTTATCCACACGGTCGCACACAGACGTATCTAGAACAAGCCCTGAAGTTATCCCACACGGTCGCACACAGACGTATCCAGAAACAAGCCTGAAGTTATCCACACGGTCGTACACAGACGTATCTAGAACAAGCCTGAAGTTATCCACACGGTCTGTACACAGGCGTTATCTAGAACAAGCCTGAGTTATCCACAGTACGTGCACAGGCGTATCTAGAACAAGCCTGAAGTTATCCACACGGTCGTACAGACGCACACTGTTCACAGGCGTTAGAACAAGCCTGAAGTTATCCACACGGTGCGTACACAGACGTATCTAGACTAAGTGAGAAGTTCTCACAGACGACGTATCTAGAACAAGCCTGAAGTTATCCACACGGTCGTACACAGACGTATCTAGAACAAACCTGAAGCTATCCACACGATTAGTACACAGACGTATCTAGAACAACAAACCTGAAGTTATCCCTGGTTTAATTTTACTAATAATCCATATCTAGAACAAGCCTGAAGTTATCACACGGTCGTACACAGACGTATCTAGAACAAGCACAGAGGGTTTACGGTCGTACACAGACGTATCTAGAACAAGCCTGAAGATCCACACGGTCATTTGACATTATCTAGAACAAACCTGAAGTTATCCACTGCGATGCGTGAACAAGCCTGAAGTTATCCACACGAAGGTCAAAGGCCTAGAACGTTTATCTAGGAACAGGCAGTATCACTGAACAAGCCTTATCCACACGGTCGTGCACAGACTAGTATCTAGAACAAGCCTGAAGTTATCCACACGGTCGACACAGACGTATCTAGAACAAGCCTGAAGTTACCACACGGTCGTACACAGACGTATCTGAACCTCTCTGAAGTTATCCACACGGTCGTACACAGACGTATCTAGGAACAAGCCTGAAGTTATCCACACGGTCGTACACAGACGTGATTCTAGAACACAGCCTGAAGTTATCCACACGGTGCAGCTACAGGCGTATCTAGAACAAGCCTGAAGTTATCCACACGGTCGACAGCCAGACGTATCTAGAACAAGCCTGAAGTTATCCACGGTGGTATCACAGACGATGTCTAAGAACAAGCCTGGGATTATCCACACGGTCGTGTACACAGACGTATCCAAGAACAAGCCTGCAGGTTATCCACGACTGTCGACTGTAGGACGTATCTCAGAACAAGCCTGAAGTTATCCCCACGGTCGCAAGGCATCGATCTAGAACAAGCCCAGTTATCACACGGTCGATACAGACGTATCTAGGAGCAAGCCCGAAGTTATCCACACGGTGTGACACAGACGTATCCAGAACAAGCCTGAAGTTATCCATCACGGCTGGATAGCTGCAGACGTATCTAGAACAAGCTCTGAAGTTATCCACACGGTTGATACACGGACGTGATCTAGAACAAGCCTGAAGTTATCCACACGGTCAAAGACACAGACATCTAGAACAAGCCTGAAGTTATCCACATTTTTGGAGCACAGACGTATCTAGAACAAGCCTGAAGTTATCCAATACACTTGGGTCGCACACAGACGTATCTAGAAACAAGCCTGAAGTTATCCAAGACGGTCGATGTTTAACATCTAGAACAAAATTAGTTACCACACGGTCGCGACGATCGAACAAGCTCAGTTATCCGGTCGATAGGTCGATCTAGGAACAAGCCTGAAGTTATCCAGACGGTCGCATACAGACGATCGGGAAGCCTGAATTTATCCAGCTATCGGCCGCATACAGACAGATCAGAACAACCTGAAGTTATCCACACTCACCGCATAGATCTTTGATTCAAACGTTTCTGAAGTTGAATCGCAATGACGGTCGTGACACAGACTTATCTAGTCGTGCTCCGACGTTATCCACGTGGTCCATTGCCAGACGACGACAACAAGCCTGAGTCATCCACACGTAACAGACGCTTCAGACGATCTCAGAATCAAGCTCGAAGATTCACGATCGTACTATACAGACGATTCAGAACAGTTTGAAGTTATCCAAGACGCTCTTATTACGGCATCGTATCTAGAACAAGCCTGAAGTTATCCACTGTCAACGTATTACAGACGTGATCTAGAACAAGTCAGTTATCCACACATCGGTCGACACACAGATCACTTCAATTCAGAACAAGCCTGAAGTAGTCCACATGGTCATGTGACAGACGTGATTCTGGGAACAAGCCTGAAGTAGAGTCCACACGGGTTTGACACTAGACGTGATCTAGAACAAGCCTGAAGTTATCCTACACGGTCGTACAGACATCTAGAACAAGCCTGAAGTATCCACACGGCCTACAGACGTATCTCAGAACAAGCCCTAGTTACTCCCACACGGCCTGACAGCTGACGTATTCAGGAACAAGCCTGAAGTTATCCACACGTGGTCAGTTACACAGACGATTCAGAGCAAATAAGCCTGCGTTATCCACACTACCTATTCACAGATCGTGATTTCCCAGAACAAACAGCGCTATCCACAATACTTAGCTCGGCGCAGACGTGGCCCAGAACAACGCTCTGAATAGTCCAAGATCGTCGCGATTATCTGGTGAACAAAGTTCAGCTATCCACATCAATGTGATCTGCCAGACTTATTCAGAACAAGCCTGAAGTTATCCACATCGGCTCTATAGCTGGTGACGTATCTAGGCCCAGGTCTGTGTTATCCCATTTGCTCACACAGACGTGACTAGAAAACAAGCCTGAAAAGCAATCATTGGTCACAGACGTATCCAGAACAAGCCTGGAAGTTATCCACATTGGGTCGTATACAGAATATCTAGAATGCTCTGAAGTAGATCCACACGGCCGACACAGACGCGATTTAGAACAAGCCTGAAGTTATCCACACGGTCGTA
>NW_025752073.1:0-13533 GCF_021184085.1 Oncorhynchus gorbuscha | reverse complement strand
ACACTCCCAATTAATACAAACCCCAATACGAAATACAACATATAAACCCATGTCACACCCTGGCCTACCCAAACATATAACAAAAACGTGACAGAAACCCCCTAAGGTGCGGACTCCGGGACGCACCTCAAGAGCATAGGGAGGGTCCGGGTGGGCGTCTGTCCATGGTGGCGGTTCTGGCTCGGGACGTGGACCCCACTCCATAAATGTCCTAGTTCCTCCCCTTCGCATCCTAGGATAATCCACCTTCTCCGCCGACCATGGCCTAATAGTCCTCACCCTGATCCCCACATAACTGAGGGGCAGCTCGGGACCGAGGGGCAGCTCGGGACCGAGGGGCAGCTCGGGACCGAGGGGCAGCTCGGGACAGAGGGGCAGCTCGGGACAGAGGGGCAGCTAGGGACAGAGGGGCAGCTCGGGACAGAGGGGCAGCTCAGGATAGAGGGGCAACTCAGGATAGAGGGGCAACTCAGGATAGAGGGGCAGCTCAGGACAGCAGGGCAGCTCAGGACAGAGGGGCAGCCCGGGACAGAGGGGCAGCCCGGGACAGCGGGGCAGCTCGGGACAGAGGGGCAGCCCGGGACAGAGGGGCAGCCCGGGACCGAAGCAGCCCAGTACTGAGGGGAAGCCCGGTACTGAGAGGGAGCCCAGTACAGAGAGGAAGCCTAGTACTGAAAGGAAGCTCAGTACTGAGAGGAAGCTCAGGCAGGTAGTAGGCTCCGGTAAGTCCTGGCTGGCTGGTGGACCTGGATGATTCAGGTTGTCTGGCCGATCTAGAAGATCTTGGCAGACTGGCACTTCTGCCGGATCCTGGCAGACTGGCACTTCTGGCGGATCTTGGCAGACTGGTGACGCTGGGCCGACTAGCGGCGCTGGGCAGACAGGAGACTCCGGCAGCGCAGGAGAGGAGAAAGGCTCTGGCTGAGCTGAACAGGCGGGAGACTCCAACAATGCAGGAGAGGAGAAAAGCTCTGGTTGCGCTGAACAGGCGAGGCGCACTGGACGCGCTGGGCCGACTGGTAGCACTGGTGGCGCTGGACAGACAGGAGACTCCGGCAGCGCAGGAGAGGAGAAAGGCTCTGGCTGGGCTGAACAGGCTGGAGACTCCGATAGCACAGGAGGGGAGAAAAGCACTGGCTGTGCTGAACAGGCGATGCACACTGGACGCGCTGGGCCGACTGGGAGCACTGGTGGCGCTGGACAGACAGGAGACTCCGGCAGCGCAAGAGAGGAGAAAGGCTCTGGCTGCGCTAAACAGGCGGGAGACTCCGATAGCGCAGGAGAAGAGAACAGCTCTGGTTGCGCTAAACAAGCGGGAGACTCCGGCAGCGCAGGAGGGGAGAAAAGCACTGGCTGCGCTGAACAGGCGAGGCGCACTGGAGGCCTGGTGCGTGGTGCTGGAACTGGTGGTACTGGCGCGAGAACACGCACAGGAAGCCTGGTGCGGGGAGCTGCTACCGGAGGACTGGTGTGTAGAGGTGGCTCTGGATAGACCGGACCGTGCAGGCGCACTGGAGCTCTTGAGCACCGAGCCTGCCCAAGCTTACCTGGCTCGATGCCCACTCTAGCCCGGCCAATAGGAAGGGCTGGTATGTGTCGCAGCTGGCTCTGCACCCGCACTGGAAACACCGTGCGCTCCATAGCATAACACGGTGCCTGCCCGGTCTCTCTAGCCCAACGGTGAGCACAGGGAGTATGCGCAGGTTTCCTACCTGGCATAACTATTCTCCCTTTTAGCCCCCCCCAATATTTTTTGGGGGGTGACTTTCCGGTTTCCAACCGCGTCCCCGTGCTGCCTCCTCATACATGCGCCTCTCCGCTGTAGCTGCCTCTATTTCCTCCTTGGGACGGCGATATTCTCCCAGCTGCTCCCAGGGTCCTTGACCGTCTAATTCCTCCTCCCATGTCCAAATCTCCAAATGATGCAGTCTCTCCCATTGCAACTGCTCTTCACGATTAACAGGGAGAGTAGGCTCAGGTCTATTCTCTGACTCAGCCACTCTCTCTCTGCGCTTTCCCCCTTTACCTTCGGTTTTCGCTCTGTATAGCAATGCTTTCCTTCTCGATTCCATACGTGTATAGCCCTCTTCGCATTGCTGTAGGGAATCCCAGGCAGGCTCCTGCATTCGCTCTGGGTCGGCCGCCCACCTGTCGATTTCTTCCCACTTTATATAATCCCTGCTTCTGCCGTCCATATCGTCCTCCTTTAGCTCCTGCCAGTTCACACGCTGCTCGGTCTGTGAATGGTGGTGGGTGATTCTGTAATGAATTAGAGTCAGACCGAAATGCAGCGTGTAGGTTACTCATGACTTTTAATGAAGATATATGCGGTACATGAAATAACTGAAAATACGAAAACAACAAACGAGTGAAACTAATACAGCCTATCTGGTGACTAACACTAAGACAGGTACAACCACCCACGAAATACAACGCGCACTCAGGCTGCCTAAATACGGTTCCCAATCCGAGACAACGAGAATCAGCTGACTCCAATTAGGAATCGCCTCAGGCAGCCAAGCCTAACTAGACACACCCCTAATAATACACACTCCCAATTAATACAAACCCCAATACGAAATACAACATATAAACCCATGTCACACCCTGGCCTACCCAAACATATAACAAAAACACAAGATACAATGACCAAGGCGTGACAACGTCACTCGTTCTGAGACCTTGAAGTAGTTGTTTGTGGAGCAATGGGTAACAATGCTTTGTGGGTGTCAGTTGTTGATGCGTGCAGAGGGTCCCTGGTTTGAGCCCAGGTAGGTGCGAGGAGAGGGACGGAAGCTATACTGTTACACTAGGAACAGTGGGTTAACTGCCTTGTTCAGGGGCAGAATGACAGATTTTTACCTTGTCAGCTCAGGGGATTCGATCTTGCAATCTTTCCGTTGCTATACAAATCAAATTTCAAATCAAATCAAATGTATTTATATAGCCCTTCGTACATCAGCTGATATCTCAAAGTGCTGTACAGAAACCCAGCCTAAAACCCCAAACAGCAAGCAATGCAGGTGTAGAAGCACGGTGGCTAGGGAAAACTCCCTAGAAAGGCCAGAACCTAGGAAGAAACCTAGAGGAACCAGACTATGAGGGGTGGCCAGTCCTCTTCTGGCTGTGCTGGGTGGAGATTATAACAGAACATGGCCAAGATGTTCAAATGTTCATAGATGACCAGCAGGGTTAAATAATAATAATCACAGGCAGAACAGTTGAAACTGGAGCAGCAGCACGGCCACGTGGACTGGGGACAGCAAGGACTCATCATGTCAGGTAGTCCTGAGGCATGGTCCTAGGGCTCAGGTCCTCCGAGAGAGAGAGAAAGAAAGAGAGAAAGAGAGAATTAGAGAGCATACTTAAATTCACACAGGACACCGGATAGGACAGGAGAAGTACTCCAGATATAACAAACTGACCCTAGCCCCCGACACATAAACTACTGCAGCATAAATACTGGAGGCTGAGACAGGAGGGGTCAGGAGACTCTGTGGCCCCATCCGATGACACCCCCCGGACAGGGCTAAACAGGAAGGATATATAGTAGTCCAACGCTCTATCCACTAGGCTACCTGCCACCTGAATGTTGGAAGAAAGAAACTCAAACTACTGTATTTATTTGGTCTTTATTTGCAGAACTCAAACATAAGTACTTCTATAATTGGAAGTAACGATAAAAAAATGTAACAGATAGTGGATTCTGTATTTAGAAAGCTTTTATGTAGTAAAAACACAAACAAGGGAAGGAAGCGAGCTTCTTGCCTTGTGAGGCTGTCAGTGGTTTCATGTGCTGTCATTGACACACTGTCATTGACACTGACCCAACTCCAGCCATTTTAATAATGGGAATTGATGGGAAATTATGTAAATATATCACTAGCCACTTTAAACAATGCTACCTTATATAATGTTACTTACCCTACATTATTCATCTCATATGCATATGTATATACTGTACTCTACATCATCGACTGCATCCTTATGTAATACTTGTATCACTAGCCACTTTAACTATGCCACTTTGTTTACTTTGTCTACACACTCATCTCATATGTATATACTGTACTCGATACCATCTACTGTATGCTGCTCTGTACCATCACTCATTCATATATCCTTATGTACATATTCCTTATCCCCTTACACTGTGTATAAGACAGTAGTTTTGGAATTGTTAGTTAGATTACTTGTTGGTTATCACTGCATTGTCGGAACTAGAAGCACAAGCATTTCGCTACACTCGCATTAACATCTGCTAACCATGTGTATGTGACAAATAACATTGGATTTGATTTGATTTGATTTGTGCTGTCAGTGGTTCCATGTGCTGCCAGTGGTTCCATGTGCTGCCAGTGGATCCATGTGCTGCCAGTGGTTCCATGTGCTGTCAGTGGTTCCATGTGCTGCCAGTGGTTCCATGTGCTGTCAGTGGTTCCATGTGCTGTCAGTGGTTCCATGTGCTGTCAGTGATTCCATGTGCTGTCAGTACACTGTCTTCCTTTCCTCTTCACTGTGGGGCGGCAGGGTGGCCTAGTGGTTAGAGTGTAGAGGCGGCAGGGTGGCCTAGTGGTTAGAGTGTAGAGGCGGCAGGGGTGGCCTAGTGGTTAGAGTGTAGAGGCGGCAGGGTGGCCTAGTGGTTAGAGTGTAGAGGCGGCAGGGTGGCCTAGTGGTTAGAGTGTAGAGGCGGCAGGGTGGCCTAGTGGTTAGAGTGTAGAGGCGGCAGGGTAGCCTAGTGGTTAGAGTGTTGTACTGGTAACCGAAAGGTTGCAAGTTCAAACCCCCAAGCTGACAAGGTACAAATCTGTCGTTCTGCCCCTGAACAGGCAGTTAACCCACTGTTCCTAGGCCGTCATTGAAAATAAGAATTTGTTCTTAACTGACTTGCCTAGTAAAATAAAGGTAAAAAATAAAAACTGTGTAAGTATTTGCTTGATAGTATCTAGAAAAATGTACTTTAAAACATTTTTGTATTTATTTATTTTTTATTTATCTAAAACCCAATTTTGCGATTTACAGATATACGGTTCAACGTGATGCTCATAACACTTTTTAATGTTCATGAATAAAGCATTTATAATTTGTTTTTTATATAACTATTATTAAATAAGTATTGCATTGTTTGTAACAATGTATCATTAAGTACTATAAGCGTTACATTTAAGTAGGATTTGTACCATTCAGCATAATTTATGAAGCATGACTAAGCATTTATAACCATGAATAAGCATTTATAAAAATGAATAAGCATTTATAACCATGTATAAGCATTTATAACCATGAATAAGCATTTATAACCATGAATAAGAATTTATAACCATGGAAAAGCATTTATAACCATGAATAAGCATTGATAACCATGAATAAGCATTTATAACCATGAATAAGCATTTATAACCATATATAAGCATTTATAACCATGTAATTGCATTTATAACCATGAATAAGCATTTATAACCATGTATAAGCATTTATAACCATGAATAAGCATTTATAACCATGTATAAGCATTTATAACCATGAATAAGCATTTATAACAATGTATAACCATGAATAAGCATTTATAACCATGAATAAGCATTTATAACCATGAATAAGAATTTATAACCATGTATAAGCATTTATAAGCATGAATAAGCATTTATAACTATGTATAAGCATTTATAAGCATTTATAACCATATATAAGCATTTATAACCATATATAAGCATTTATAAGCATGAATAAGCATTTACAACCATGAATAAGCATTTATAATCATTAATAAGCATTTATAACAATGTATAACCATGAATAAGCATTTATAACCATGAATAAGCATTTATAACCATGAATAAGCATTTATAACCATGTATAAGCATTTATAAGCATGAATAAGCATTTATAACCATGTATAAGCATTTAATAATAATAATAATAATATATGCCATTTAGCAGACGCTTTTATCCAAAGCGACTTACAGTCATGTGTGCATACATTCTACGTATGGGTGGTCCCGGGGATCGAACCCACTACCCTGGCGTTACAAGCGCCATGCTCTACCAACTGAGCTACAGAAGGACCACTATAACCATATATAAGCATTTATAACCATATATAAGCATTTATAAGCATGAATAAGCATTTATAACCATGAATAAGCATTTATAACCATGTATAAGCATTTATAACCATATATAATAGCTCATTCCAGAAAGTTAGTATTAAGTGTTAGGCTAGAGTTACACGAAGCAACATTCATACAATTTTTGTTGCAGTCAACTTTGCTGTTACAAGAAGCAACTCAAATGCAATAAAAATTGCCAATCAACTTGGGGCTCCCGAGTGGCATGACAACTGGGTCGGAGTTCTGAAATACAAACCTTCGAATGGATCATGTGACAAAGCATTAGTTTTGATTGGCTGTTGCTAGTTGCACAAAGTTAACCTTTTTTTTGTAACTGGAAGCAAACAAGTTGCAGATGAGTTTCACGAAGCAATCAAGAACTCTGCAAGCAACTAAAATGGTGTGAAAGTTGGTTAGCGTAACTCCAGCCTTACAGATATACTGTCTGTTAAGTTTCCTTGTGTTGCTGAAACACATCAGAAAGTTGGTTAGCGTAACTCCAGCCTTACAGATACTTTTGTTAAGTTTTACTTTTCGTTTTGTGTTGCTGAAACACATCAGAAAGTGCAAAGGGATAAACCAAACGAATAAATAGACACATTTTTACCGACAATGTTTTGGCTGCAAGACCAATGAAACAAAAAGCTGTTGAAACAGGATAGAAACATTTAATTTTTGTGTTTAGACTGAAGGAGCGACGGGGCCACATTCTCTGGAGCCACTTTCGGTTGTGTTTAGAAACACACAATAAATGATCAGCAATATTGACAACACTGGCCTGTATACCACCTGTACTCTGAGGGACATCCCCACCTACATCTGGTTGAAGAAACGGACATGCTCTGAGTGCTCACTGCTCAACAACACTCTTGTCTTGGCTAGAAAGGAAGACGGCTACTCCTGTGCTGTTTAAGGCTACAAGAATGTCCATGTTCTGTGTTCTGTGTTCTGGATCTCTGGATCAGAAGTGTATGAGTTTGACCATCCGATCACGAGCATTTCGCTACACTTGCATTTGCAACCATGTGTATGTGACCAATACAAATTTGATTTGATTTTGTGCCTTGAAGGGGTCGCTTGTGGACATGTCCTCCACTTACACCAATCCCAATTGGCAGAACGTAACATAACTACTCTGGTTTATTAATCAATGGGAGTCTTAAGACTCAAAATCTGACCTTGAACCTACATTATGAGGGTCGTGAGCAGTGGGACCACAGAACATTTCTACCCCACCAATCGTTGCCCTGAGAGACGAGGGACTTCAGCTGAGTTCAAGTTCAGGGTGAAGAACACAGTACGTGGGCAGAATTTTTCTCCTGGATCAACTCTGGTCTATCACAGACCTGCAAGTGAAGTGAACATAGCCACTCTAGTCACATCAACTGCGGGACAGAGAGTGACACTGACCTGTAGCACCTCCTGCAGTCTTGAGTGACAACTCAAGCCTTCATCTGGTACAAGAACGGACAGCCTCTTACCAACCGAAGAGCAAAAATATCCACACCAAGAGCCTGTACATAGAACCAGTCAGCAGTGAGGATGTAGACAGCTACTTCTGTGCTGTAGAAGGCTATGTAGATATCTGCTCTCCTGAAGAGTGTCTTAATGTCACATATGACCCAAAGAATAACTTCGTGTCAATCAGTCCCTCTAGTGAAATAGTGGAGTCAGTTCAGTGAATCTGTACTGCAGCAGTGATGTCAACTCCATCACTAACATCTGATACACCTGGTACACGAAGAACCTCCACCAAAAGCATCCGGACAGAGTTACACAATCACTAACATCAGCTTTGAAGACAGAGGAGAATATTACTGTGAGGCCCGAATGAAGGAGGAGCTTTGAATTCTACAGTGTCTTCCTGGGTTCCTGTGTTGGGAGTGGCGGCAGTCCTGGCTGCTGGAGATCTACTAGTCCTCACCACCACACACTGAAGAGGAGATCCACGAGGAAGTGAGGTATACACAGCCCTTCAGAGAGACGCTAAGCCCTAAGTGTATGAAACCATCCAGAGTAGAGAACCACCACCGAACCTGGACTGAAGAGAACCTCCACCGAACCTGGACTGAAGAGAACCTCCACCGAACCTGGACTGAAAAGAACCACCACCGAACCTGGACTGAAGAGAACCACCACCAAACCTGGACTGAAGAGAACCCCCACCGAACCTGGACTGAAGAGAACCCCCACCGAACCTGGACTGAAGAGAACCCCCACCGAACCTGGACTGAAGGGAACCCCCACTGTACCTGGACTGAAGAGAACCACCACAGAGCCTAGACTGAAGAGAACCACCAAAGAGCCTAGACTGAAGAGAACCACCACCGAACCTGGACTGAAGGGAACCCACACCGTACCTGGACTGAAGGGAACCACCAAAGAGCCTAGACTGAAGAGAACCACCACCGAACCTGGACTGAAGAGAACCACCATAGAGACTGAAGAGAAGCACCAAAGAGCCTGGACTGAAGAGAACCCCCACCGAACCTGGACTGAAGAGAATCACCACAGCGCCTGGACTGAAGAGAACCACCACCGAACCTGGACTGAAGAGAACCACCAAAGAGCCTAGACCGAAGAGAACCACCACAGAACCTGGACTGAAGAGAACCACCCCTGAACATGGACTGAAGAGAACCACCAAAGAGTCTAGACTGAAGAGAACCACCACCGAACCTGGACTGAAGAGAACCACCCCTGAACATGACTGAAGGGAACCACCACCGAACCTGGACTGAAGAGAACCACCACCGAACCTGGACTGAAGAGAAGCACCAAAGAGCCTGGACTGAAGAGAAGCACCAAAGAGCCTGGACGGACGAGAACCACCATAGAACCTGGACTGAAGAGAACCACCAAGAACCTGGACCTGAAGAGCTGTGGCACAGAAAACTACGGCACCAAATCAAAGACAGGTCTCACACCTCTATTCTCCTGCTATCACATTGCGTTACCTAGGATCGTTTAAGATCATGCATCTGTTCTTACTCTTCGGGATTTCTCATTTGACGGTTGATTACATAATGCATTTTCTCAGCTAACATTGAAGAATGGTGCTAATAGCTTTTAATGTTTTGCTCTTGCAACAAGTGTACATGTAATGTTTTTGTTGTTTTTTGCACATGACCGTGCAAATGATTTGTGAACATGACTATATATTGTTACTATAACGTTATAACGTTACTACATTGGCACTATATTGCTAGACACGCTTGTTTTATAATTAAACTACACACACACACACACACACACACACACACACACACACACACACACACACACACACACACACACACACACACACACACACACACACACACACACACACACACACACACACACACACACACACACACACACACACACACACACTGTGGTGCGCTGACAGCTTTTTGTTCACCCACACCTGCCAGCAATTCTAATAACCCGTCTGCAACTCCCTTACGATATGTGATAAAGTGAAAATCAGATGCCCGCTCCAGACCCGAACCCGCTAATACAGAACATATGCTGTTCAGTCATGAGATGACGGAAAACAAAATTGGACAGACTTTTTTTTAGATTGGCCTCGTTTCTGCTTAGAATTTCTAACATTTTGCTAAGCTATTTGTTAGACATCTTTGTCTCTAATTAGACACATGAAGCTTCTCTTCTGTCATTACTTGTTGCCCTAGAAGACTAAATAAACACTTGCTCACCAGAATAATGTCATCAGTTGATAGAATGAATGCTTCCATCTACTTGACATCAGTAAAGTTTGTTTTCTCTTTCCTCTGCTTCTCTCGAGGCAAAGACATATAGGGAAATCAGTTTGATTAGTATTAAGGAAATGAAAAGATGTTTAAACGACCCAACATGTTTTTGATAAGATTTCAGTTCGGCTTCAATTTTTATTTCATGTGGTTTGAAATACTATCAGGTTTCATGATGCTGATAAAGATCGCACCGCCATCTTTACAGACGGTCCCTAACCACGCTATCAGCTTTTATGATGCTGATAAAGATAGCACTGCCACCTTTACAGACGGTCCCTAACCACGCTATCAGCTTTTATGATGCTGATAGAGATAGCACTGCCACCTTTACAGACGGTCCCTAACCACGCTATCAGCTTTTATGACTCTGATAAAGGTATATAATTTTACTGCAAGAAATGCTTAATTCTGCAGCAGTTAATCTTATGTGAGGCTATGTGAGAGGTGAGTAGCCAGGCTACTATTCCATTTAATCCATCTAAACAATACAGTTCCATTGACTTGCCATTTTAAAGTCCCCGTCTCGTTACTGTAGAATTTGTATAGCACCTCACATTGAACGTAGCTAACACATAACTACTACTGCTACTACTGCTACTGTCCTCGTTTACCATTTATCCAAATCTTTCCCCAACATTAGACTACTGTTCTGGTCCTCTCTTCAACCACATACTACTGTTCTGGTCCTCTCTTCAACCACATACTACTGTTCTGGTCCTCTCTTCAACCACAGACTACTGTTCTGGTCCTCTCTTCTACAACATTAGACTACTGTTCTGGTCCTCTCTTCTACAACATTAGACTCATGTTCTGGTCCTCTCTTCTACAACATTAGACTACTGTTCTGGTCCTCTCTTCTACAACATTAGACTACTGTTCTGGTCCTCTCTTCTACAACATTAGACTACTGTTCTGGTCCTCTCTTCTATAACATTAGACTACTGTTCTGGTCCTCTCTTCTACAACATTAGACTACTGTTCTGGTCCTCTCTTCTACAACATTAGACTACTGTTCTGGTCCTCTCTTCTATAACATTGGACTCATGTTCTGGTCCTCTCTTCTACAACATTAGACTACTGTTCTGTCCTCTCTTCTACAACATTAGACTACTGTTCTGGTCCTCTCTTCTATAACATTAGACTACTGTTCTGGTCCTCTCTTCTATAACATTGGACTCATGTTCTGGTCCTCTCTTCTATAACATTAGACTACTGTTCTGGTCCTCTCTTCTATAACATTGGACTCATGTTCTGGTCCTCTCTTCTATAACATTAGACTACTGTTCTGGTCCTCTCTTCTACAACATTAGACTACTGTTCTGGTCCTCTTCTACAACATTAGACTACTGTTCTGGTCCTCTCTTCTATAACATTAGACTACTGTTCTGGTCCTCTCTTCTATAACATTGGACTCATGTTCTGGTCCTCTCTTCTATAACATTAGACTACTGTTCTGGTCCTCTCTTCTACAACATTAGACTACTGTTCTGGTCCTCTCTTCTACAACATTAGACTACTGTTCTGGTCCTCTCTTCTACAACATTAGACTACTGTTCTGGTCCTCTCTTCTACAACATTAGACTACTGTTCTGGTCCTCTCTTCTACAACATTAGACTACTGTTCTGGTCCTCTCTTCTACAACATTAGACTACTGTTCTGTTCCTCTCTTCAACCACAGACTACTGTTCTGGTCCTCTCTTCTACAACATTAGACTACTGTTCTGGTCCTCTCTTCTACAACATTAGACTACTGTTCTGGTCCTCTCTTCTACAACATTAGACTACTGTTCTGGTCCTCTCTTCTACAACATTAGACTACTGTTCTGGTCCTCTCTTCTATAACATTAGACTACTGTTCTGGTCCTCTCTTCAACCACAGACTACTGTTCTGGTCCTCTCTTCTACAACATTAGACTACTGTTCTGGTCCTCTCTTCTACAACATTAGACTACTGTTCTGGTCCTCTCTTCTATAACATTAGACTACTGTTCTGGTCCTCTCTTCTATAACAGACTACTGTTCTGGTCCTCTCTTCTACAACATTAGACTACTGTTCTGGTCCTCTCTTCAACCACAGACTACTGTTCTGGTCCTCTCTTCAACCACAGACTACTGTTCTGGTCCTCTCTTCTACAACATTAGACTCATGTTCTGGTCCTCTCTTCTACAACATTAGACTACTGTTCTGGTCCTCTCTTCTACAACATTAGACTACTGTTCTGGTCCTCTCTTCTATAACATTAGACTACTGTTCTGGTCCTCTCTTCTACAACATTAGACTACTGTTCTGGTCCTCTCTTCTACAACATTAGACTCATGTTCTGGTCCTCTCTTCTACAACATTAGACTACTGTTCTGGTCCTCTCTTCTACAACATTAGACTACTGTTCTGGTCCTCTCTTCTACAACATTAGACTCATGTTCTGGTCCTCTCTTCTACAACATTAGACTACTGTTCTGGTCCTCTCTTCTACCACATTAGACTACTGTTCTGGTCCTCTCTTCTACAACATTAGACTACTGTTCTGGTCCTCTCTTCTACAACATTAGACTACTGTTCTGGTCCTCTCTTCTACAACATTAGACTCATGTTCTGGTCCTCTCTTCTACAACATTGGACTCATGTTCTGGTCCTCTCTTCTACAACATTAGACTACTGTTCTGGTCCTCTCTTCTACAACATTAGACTACTGTTCTGGTCACCTCTTCTATAACATTAGACTACTGTTCTGGTCCTCTCTTCTACAACATTAGACTCATGTTCTGGTCCTCTCTTCTACAACATTAGACTACTGTTCTGGTCCTCTCTTCTACAACATTAGACTACTGTTCTGGTCCTCTCTTCTACAACATTAGACTCATGTTCTGGTCCTCTCTTCTACAACATTAGACTACTGTTCTGGTCCTCTCTTCTATAACATTAGACTACTGTTCTGGTCCTCTTCTACAACATTAGACTCATGTTCTGGTCCTCTCTTCTACAACATTAGACTACTGTTCTGGTCCTCTCTTCTACAACATTAGACTACTGTTCTGGTCCTCTCTTCTACAACATTAGACTACTGTTCTGGTCCTCTTCTACAACATTAGACTCATGTTCTGGTCCTCTCTTCTACAACATTAGACTACTGTTCTGTCCTCTCTTCTACAACATTAGACTCATGTTCTGGTCCTCTCTTCTACAACATTAGACTACTGTTCTGGTCCTCTTCTACAACATTAGACTACTGTTCTGGTCCTCTCTTCTACAACATTAGACTACTGTTCTGGTCCTCTTCTACAACATTAGACTACTGTTCTGGTCCTCTCTTCTACAACATTAGACTCATGTTCTGGTCCTCTCTTCTACAACATTAGACTACTGTTCTGGTCCTCTCTTCTACAACATTAGACTACTGTTCTGGTCCTCTCTTCTACAACATTAGACTACTGTTCTGGTCCTCTCTTCTACAACATTAGACTACTGTTCTGGTCCTCTTTCTACAACATTAGACTACTGTTCTGGTCCTCTCCTCTATTTAATTTCAAATGTCCATTTCGCAACTTTTCTTATTGAATTAAACTCTGACATCATTGTCCTTTTTGGCCTCAGTGGATCAACGTTAACTTTCTCTGCCCAAGTTTCCAAAAGCATTTGGCATCTTAGAGTTAGGCCGTAGAGCTG
>NW_025752072.1:12500-13534 GCF_021184085.1 Oncorhynchus gorbuscha | reverse complement strand
GATCAGTAGCGTATTATCATGCAGATTGAACAGAGAGCAGGTTGAACAGTGTATTATCAGGTTGAACAGAGAGCTCAGTGTATTATCAGGTTGAACAGAGAGCTCAGTGTATTATCAGGTTGAACAGAGAGCTCAGTGTATTATCAGGTTGAACAGAGAGCTCAGTGTATTATCAGGTTGAACAGAGAAATCAGTGTATTATCAGGTTGAACAGAGAGATCAGTGTATTATCAGGTTGAACAGAGAGCTGTGTATTGTCTGGTTGAACAGAGAGCTCAGTGTATTATCAGGTTGAACAGAGAGCTGTGTATTATCTGGTTGAACAGAGAGCTCAGTGTATTATCAGGTTGAACATAGAGCTCAGTGTATTATCAGGTTGAACAGCGAGCTCAGTGTATTATCAGGTTGAACAGAGAGATCAGTGTATTATCAGGTTGAACAGAGAGATCAGTGTATTATCAGGTTGAACACAGAGCTCAGTGTATTATCAGGTTGAACAGAGAGCTCAGTGATATTATCAGGTTGAACAGAATCTCCGTGTATTTTTAGCAATAGGACCAATCCATTACCACTTGTCCTATGCAAATAAATATGAGAAAATGACATCCTCTGGAAGATAGTTGTTTTATTTCTTCTAACATTAGCGTCCTCTAACTGCAGTAGCATCGTGGGCCTTCTGATGGATCCACTTCTTTCTTTTAATGAGTTGTGGGAACAGCCATGTTGCCCCCGGCGTTATGCTAATATTTATTCAGGTTGATATTACTCTGCTGTTTACAGAATCTCCACCGGGTCACTGTCTGTCAATAGGACCAATATTATACAGTTACTCATAACTTCCTCCTTATGCATCTCTATCTTATAAACAATAATATCCTCTGAAGAATGTCTGATGTCCTCCAGCTGCTCCCAGTAACATGAATCATAAACTCTAATTATCACTATTATCTCAATATGAATATATGAATCTGTGACAGCATTCATCAGACATTGTACGAAAACATGACAACTCAAATGGAGACCGTTATATCAGA
>NW_025752072.1:0-10000 GCF_021184085.1 Oncorhynchus gorbuscha | reverse complement strand
TCCCCTCCCTCCCTCCCTCCCTACTCCCTCCCCTCCTCCCTCCTCCCTCCCTACCTACTCCCTCCCTCCCTACTCCCTCCTCCCTACTCCCTCCCTCCCTCCCTCCCTCCCTCCCTCCCCTCCCTCCTCCCTCCCTCCCTCCCTCTCCCTCCCTCCCTCCCTCCCTCCCTCCCTCCCTCCCTCCCTCCCTCCCTCCCTCCCTCCCTCCCTCCTCCCTACTCCCTCCCTCCCTCCTCCCTCCCTCCTCCCTCCATTACCCAGCATGTTTTATCCCTTCATCAATAATGAAGTAGCTCCCTCCTGTCTTTGTACCACTGACTCTCTCACACACACACACACACACACACACACACACACACACACACACACACACACACACACACACACACACACACACACACACACACACACACACACACACACACACACACTTCCTTCACCTAACCCCTCCCACCCAACATCAAGTCTAAGATTTCTATTGCATTTGCTAATCACTGTTCAATAATGCAGTGATGTGTCTCTATGCTGAAGGGTCTGAGGCCTCCAGTAACATATGGTGTACCAGTACAGACCAGCCAGCCAGGCCAGTGGTCAGGTTGCTGCTCCTTATCACAAAGGCAGGCAGCAGGAAAACAACTTGTTTCACTTGTTTTTCAGGGCTTGACTTTTGTTCCCTGCTTGTTAGGTTTAATGAGTGGCTGGCTGGTTATAACAGCCAGTGGAATTTGCGGTGTTAGTTGACACGATGGTTATCTAGAGGGGCGTTTCATTTCCTCTGGAAGCTGCTGCTGTCTCAGTCCATCTCTTATCTGCTGCCTGGTTTACCATTTGTCCAGCAGGAACTGACTCACAGAGATCTCTCTCAAATACAACATCATTTTATCATCACAGTTAGATAACTTCATATTGTTTCTATCAATATTGTGTCTCAGCGATATACGGCTTGGCTCTGTGAAGGAAGGTCTCTGCTTCAGACTTGCAGAGATCGAACTGTGTGTGTGTGTGTGTCTGTGTCTGTGCGTGCGTGTGTGTGTGTGTGTGTATTTTGGGGTTTGGGCTGTGTGTCAGTGTGTGTCAGTGTGTATTTTGGGGGTTTGGCTGTGTGTCAGTGTGTATTTTGGGGGTTTGGGCTGTGTGTCAGTGTGTATTTTGGGGGTTTTGGCTGTGTGTATTTTGGGGGTTTGGGCTGTGTGTCAGTGTGTATTTTGGGGGTTTGGCTGTGTGTATTTTGGGGGGTTGGCTGTGTGTCAGTGTGTATTTTGGGGGTCTGGCTGTGTGTCAGTGTGTATTTTGGGGGTTTGTTTGTGTGTCAGTGTGTATTTTGGGGTTTGGCTGTGTGTCAGTGTGTGTCAGTGTGTATTTTGGGGGTTTGGCTGTGTGTATTTTGGGGGTTTGGCTGTGTGTATTTTGGGGTTTGGGCTGTGTGTCAGTGTGTATTTTGGGGGTTTGGCTGTGTGTATTTTGGGGGGTTTGGGCTGTGTGTATTTTGGGGGTTTTGGCTGTGTGTATTTTGGGGGTTTGGGCTGTGTGTCAGTGTGTATTTTGGGGGTTTGGCTGTGTGTATTTTGGGGGTTTGGGCTGTGTGTATTTTGGGGGTTTTGGCTGTGTGTATTTTGTTTTTTTTGGCTGTGTGTATTTCGGTGGTTTGGCTGTGTGTCAGTGTGTGTGTTTCTGCTCACAACACATCCCCAGTGAAGGATGGTTCCTCTCAGAGCTGCCTGGACATCCCCAGTGAATGATGGTCCCTCTCAGAGCTGCCTGGACATCCCCAGTGAAGGATGGTCCCTCTCAGAGCTGCCTGGACATCCCCAGTGAAGGATGGTTCCTCTCAGAGCTGCCTGGACATCCCCAGTGAAGGATGGTTCCTCTCACAGCTGCCTGGACATCAGAGCTGCCTGGACATCCCCAGTGAAGGATGGTCCCTCTCAGAGCTGCCTGGACATCCCCAGTGAAGGATGGTTCCTCTCAGAGCTGCCTGGACATCAGAGCTGCCTGGACATCCCCAGTGAAGGATGGTCCCTCTCAGAGCTGCCTGGACATCCCCAGTGAAGGATGGTTCCTCTCAGAGCTGCCTGGACATCAGAGCTGCCTGGACATCCCCAGTGAAGGATGGTTCCTCTCAGAACTGCCTGGACATCCCCAGTGAAGGATGGTTCCTCTCAGAGCTGCCTGGACATCCCCAGTGAAGGATGGTTCCTCTCAGAGCTGCCTGGACATCAGAGCTGCCTGGACATCCCCAGTGAAGGATGGTTCCTCTCAGAGCTGCCTGGACATCCCCAGTGAAGGATGGTCCCTCTCAGAGCTGCCTGGACATCAGAGCTGCCTCGACATGCTGGGTCAGAGATAGATAGTTATACAGTAATACAGACTGTTATACAGTAATACAGAATGTTATACAGTAATACAGACTGTTTAGTATCTTACATTAAAGACAACAAGAAAAAATGAGTATCTTACTTTAACCTCTCTGGCGCAGGCGTTCCGCTAGCGACCCACCTCGACAACATCAGATTTCAAAAAGGCTTTAAGGCGAAAGCGTACCATACGATTATCTAAGGACAGCGCACCGCTTACAAAACCATACAAACATTTTCACGCCAAGTAGAGGAGTCACGAAAGTCAGAATTAGTGATAAAATTAATCACTTACCTTTGATGATCTTCATATGGTTGCAGTAACAAGAGTCCCTGTTACACAATACATGTTTGTTTTGTTCGATAAAGTTCCTCTTTATGTCCCAAAAACTCAGTTTTGTTGGAGCATTTTGTTCAGCAGTCCACTGGCTCAATGGCGGTTATTACAGTTTTTAATGTCCCGTTGGTAGTACATTTGTGATTGTTGTTTGTCTATTTTGTTATCCAGTGATGGTACATTGGCTAATAGTACTGATGGTAGAGTATTATAAAATAACCAGAGTACTACTTGGTTCTCTTCAGACACCCTCACCAGACAACGAGATCATGCCATAACGGTTCACCTCTGTAATCAAATATGTCATTAACTATTAACTGGATCAAAAGTTCAGCGGCCATTGTTGCTGCGTCAAGAGGAGAGTTAGAGACGACTGGCCTGGTGAAACCAGATTAGACTGAGGGGGGCTGCTTCTAAATAATTTCTAGGGCTGCTCTGCTTACAGAAGCCATCCGGCAGGAGGTCACACACACAGTTTAACGTCATGACCAGTGAAACCCAATCATGTCACAGCCTTGACCACAGGCCTGACCAATGTTCCCTCACATTGTGTGGGGCACTGAGAACATTGTGGGTAACTTGAACACTGTGTGGGGCACTGAGAACATTTTGGGTAACTTGAACACTGTGAGATTGTTGTGTAACTACCTGGAACGCGTTTCCAGTGATCACTGAGGCTGTACCCTTACAGTTTTAGACAGTAGCCAATAGGCTATTGTGGCTATTTGAGCATAATGTAGGCCTACCAACCAAACCAATGGAGTAAATCCCATAACATTTTCACATGGAAATAGCTTTGGATTTCTATGATACAGCCTACAGTAGCCTATATGTAGTGTCCAATGAAGGCTTACATAGAGACTTTTATAAACCTTTTTATGTTATGAAGGGCTTAACACTGTCACGGTTTTCTTCCTCCTCTGATGAAGAGGTGTAGCAAGGATCGGACCAACATGCGGAGTAGTTGGTGTTTATGTTCTTTAATAAAGGAAAAACTCAAACATGAACATAACACAAACACCGTGAAAAACCGAAACAGCCTATTCTGGTGCAAACTAACACGGAGACAGGAACAATCACCCACCAAACACTCAAAGAATATGGCTGCCTAAATATGGTTCCCAATCAGAGATAACGATAAACACCTGCCTCTGATTGAGAACCACTTCAGGCAACCATAGACTTTTCTAGAAAACCCCACTATACCACAATCCCAATACCTACAAAAAAATCAAGACTAAACTCACCACATAAATAAACCCATGTCACACCCTGGACTGACCAAAATAATAAAGAAAACACAAAATACTTAGACGTGACAAACACTCATTTGTTTATTTTTGGTCTGTAACACCATGGGCCAAAAAGGTGACTTTAAAAAACTATTGTATTGTGTTGTATGATGCAAGAAACCACTTTACAAGATACAATGATTATTACCATACAGAGAATCAGACAACGCAGGCTACCCCTCTGCCATTTGGCTTATTAGCATGTTCAAACCTGTCTCAAAATACAACACTGCCCCTTTAATTAAGACATATGCTTTGTCCCTGAATGGCTTTCCAAAGACAGCCTACAGGTTATGTCCTCTTGTTGAAAGCAGTAACTCCCCATTGCTGAACTATGCGTGTTACAGTGGCTTGTGGAAGTATTCACCCTCCTTGGCATTTTTCCTCATTTGTTGCCTTACAACCTGGAATTAAAATAGATTTTGTGGGGTTTGTATCATTTGATTTAAACAACATGCCTACCACTTTGAAGATGCACAATATATGTTATGCACGCTCCCCAAAAAATTGGGGAGCGAGCATAACTATTCACCCCCCCAAAGTCAATACCAAGTCTCTTGGGGTATTTATCTATAAGGATGGCACATCTAGCCACTAGGACTTTTGCCCATTCTTCAAGGTAAAACTGCTCCAGCTCCTTCAAGATGGATGTATTTGGCTGGTGCACAGCAATCTTTAAGTCAGACCTCAGGCTCTCAATTGGATTGAGGTCTGGGCTTTGACTAGGCCATTCCAAGACATTTAAATGTTTCCCCATAAACCACTCGAGTGTTGCATTAGCAGTATTCTTAGGGCCATTGTCCTGCTGGAAGGGGAACCTCGGTCCCATTCTCAAATCTCTGGAAGACTGAAACAGGTTTCCCCCAAGAATTTCCCTGTATTTAGCGCCATCCACCATTCTTTCAATTCTGACCAGTTTCCCAGTCCCTGCCGATGGAAAAACATCCCCACAGGATGGTGTTCTCGGGGTGATGAGAGGTGTTAGGTTTGTGCCAGACATAGTGTTTTCCTTGATGGCCAAAAAACTCAATTTTAGTCTCATCTGACCAGAGTACCTTCTTCCATATGTTTGGGGAGTCTTCCACATGCCATTTGGCGAACACCAAACATGTTTGCTTATCTTTTTTCAGGCCACTCTTCTGTAAAGCCCAGCTCTGTGGAGTGTACGGCTTAAAGTGGTCCTATGGACAGATACTCCAATCTCTGCTGTGAGGCTTTGGCACTCCTTCGGGGTTATCTTTGATCTCTTTGTTGCCTCTCTGATTAATGCCCTCCTTGCCTGGTCCGTGAGTTTTGGTGGGCGACCCTCTCTTGGCAGGTTTGTTGTGGTGCCATATTCTTTCCATTTTGAAATAATGGATTTAATGGGGCTCCGTGGGATGTTGAGACAAACCTCTTGACACTAGGGGGCAATATTTAAAACATTTTTTTTAATAACGTTCCCAAAGGCTATTTCTCAGGACAAGATGCTAGAATATGCATACAATTGACAGCTTAGGATAGAAAACACTCTAAAGTTTCCAAAACTGTAAAAATATTGTCTGTGAGTATAACAGAACTGATATTGCAGGCGAAAGCCTGAGAAAAATCCAATCAGGAAGTGACTCTTATTTTGAAACCTCTGCGTTCCTATGCCTCCCTATTGAGCATTGAAAGGGATATCAACCAGATTCCTTTTTCTATGGCTTCCCTAATGTGTCTACAGTCACAAGACATAGTTTCAGGCTTTTATTTTGAAAAATGAGCGTGAACGACAACATTGCGTCAGTGGTCACCTGGTGGCTCTCAGAGTGATTTGTGCGTAATAGACAAAGGCGGCCATTGCTCCTCTCGCTCCTACTAAGAAGCCAATTGTCCCGGTTGATATATTATCGAATAGATATTTGAAAAACACCTTGAGGATTGATTATAAAAAACGTTTGCCATGTTTCTGTCGATATTATGTATCTAATTTGGAATATTTTTCGGCGTTGTCGTGACCGCAATTTCCGGTGGATTTCTCAACAAAACGTGGAGAACAAACGGAGGTGTTTCGGCTATAAAAATAATCATTATGCTAATT
Source organism: Oncorhynchus gorbuscha (assembly GCF_021184085.1). Taxonomy (NCBI): domain Eukaryota; kingdom Metazoa; phylum Chordata; class Actinopteri; order Salmoniformes; family Salmonidae; genus Oncorhynchus; species Oncorhynchus gorbuscha. The sequence goes on along the minus strand of NW_025752072.1, from coordinate 3,955 downwards.
AATAGTTGATGACAATTCTCCCGGATCCATGAGGGGGAGTTTCTTAATGCAACCACAGATTTGAAAAATTGCTTTACGGCGAAAGAACACTTTGCGATTAAGTTAGGTCAGCGACTAGACACCCATACAGCCATTTTCCAACCAAGGAGAGTGTCACAAAAGTCAGAAATAACATTAAAGTTAATCACTTACCCTTGATGATCTTCATCTGGTGGCACTCCCAGGTCTCCATGTTAGACAACAAATGTTTGGTTTGTTCGATAAAGTTCATCTTTATGTCCAAATACCTCAGTTTTATCGGTGTGTTTAGTTGAGAAATCTAAAGGCACAATGAGCGCTCTCAAAACCAAGACGAAAAGTCACAAAAGTACAATAAAAGATAGTAGAAACATGTCAAACAATGTTTAAAATCCATCCTCAGGTTGTTTTTGTCATAAAAAATCTATAATATTTCAACCGGACAAAATGGAAAAGGTAAACAAGAAATGCACACTCCCGATCACCTGCTTGGTTCATGGATGGAAATTTCCACTGTCCTCTCATTGAAGCGGTGTATCTCCCTCATGTTTCAGTGTAAAAGCCTGAAACAATGCCTATAGACTGGTCACGTGTTGAGGAAGCCATAGAGATCGTGAACGGGGTCCTAAGTCTTTGTATGGTGGATAGGCTTTCAATGGAAAAACAGCCTTTCAAAATAATAGTAATTCCTAGTTGGATTTTCCTCTGGTTTTTGCCTGCCATATCAGTTCTATAATACTCACAGATATTATGTTAACAGTTTTGGAAACTTTAGAGTGTTTTCTATCCAAATCTACTACTACTATATGCATATCCTAGTTTATTGGCCTGAGTAGCAGGCAGTTTAATTTGGGCATGCTTTTCATCCAAAATACCGAATGCTGCCTCCTACCCTAGTGAAGTTAAATGAGAGAACGGTTTGTCATAGAGATACTATGCTCACTCAGAGGCTCCGCCCAAGTGAACAGACTTTGGTTGTAAACTATGAAACGCGCCCTTCTTTCATCACTATATAAACCCGTTGAAGAAAATTTCAACTTCCTGTTCTGAGGACGTGAGGACGACGGTCCTACATTAAAAGGGCTCAGATAATAACCTAACGAAATTAGCATCATGTTCAATGTGAAGGTGACGATCGACACGCTGAAAGGATGAATTTTGACTAAACCAGCCAGAATATAGCAGGAGCTTAAAGTATGGCAACTTGGTATGAACTTTGAACTATTATTCACGAAAGAAGTGATACATCCAAGCCATTGCGTTAGCACGCTCCAGTTCACCACTAGACATTCTTCAGAGGACAAGAGATCAATGCTGGACAACCCGGCTTTCTATCTACGACCAATCTTCCGAGGCGCAGCTCCGAGTAAATATTTATTGCATTTTCCTTTTTCAAATGGGCGGTTATTTAGAATGCATAAGATATTGTATTTATGATAGCACAGCTGATAGAGACACAAAAGCTCTTTGTTCCTCAGTCTTCCCACTCTTTCATTCAAAACCCAACCCCCTTTCTTTGTGTAACCAGCCGTCATATCTGTTCTGTCTGCTTGGGACGTTTTCCTTTATGACATCATTATGTAATCAGCGTATGATCCATTCTTTGTATATGTCATTCTGTGTGATTATTTACGTATTTAGTAAACAAATAATTAAACCAAATTTTGTATTGCTGATTCAACTTGTTAGCCAGGGTTTGTGAAGATAACCAAGAATTTACAACTTTCAGATGAGACTGAATAAAGTGACGATTAAATATTGACTGCTACTGATGTAAAAGATGAATAGGTCTTTTACATCAGAGTTTATTCGGAAGTTAACAGCTCTATAAACATTCTTTCGTGGTGCCACAACATTCTAGTTAATTATATTTACCTGATTAGCTTAATTACAGAGAAATTATTTTATAGAATTGCATGCCATATCACTTAATCCGGCATAGCCAAAGACACGACACCTGATCTTACTTTTTCTTACCTGGTCTTAGCTGTCCTTACCTGTTATTATCTTTTCTTACCTTTCCTTGCCTGTCCTTATCTGTTTTTAGCTGTTATTGACTGTTCTTAGCTGTCCTTACCTGTTCTTCGCTGTCCTTTCCTGATCCTAGCTGTCCTTACCTGTCCTTATCTGTTTTTAGCTGTTATTGACTGTTCTTAGCTGTCCTTAACAGTTATTATATTTTCTTACCTGTCCTTACCGGATCTTAGCTGTTCTTACCTGTCCCTACCTGTCCTTACCTGTTCTTACCTTTTTTTAGCTGTCCTTACCTGTTCGTACCTGTTCTTAGCTGTCCTTGCCTGTTCTTAACTGTTCTTAGCTGTTCCTACCTGTTCTTAGCTGTCTTTACCTGTTCTTAGCTGTCCTTACCTGTCTTTGCCTGTTCTTAGCTGCCCTTACCTGTTCTTAGCTGTATTTACCTGTTCTTAGCTGTCCTTACCTGTTCTTAGCTGTCCTTACCTGATATTAACAGTCCTTACCTGATATTAACTGTCCTTACCTGTTCTTAGCTGTCCTTACCTGTTATTAACTGTTCTTACCTGTCCCTGCCTGTCCTTATGTGTTTTTAGCTGCCCTTATCTGTTCTTACCTGTCCTTACCTGTTCCTACCTGTACTTACCTGTCCACACCTTTCGTAACCTGTCCTTACATTTTATTACATGTCCTTAGCTGTCTTTAGCTGTCCTTACATGTCCTTACCTTTCCTTAGTTGTCCTTACCTGTTCTTACCTGTTTTTACCTTTCCTTACCTATTCTTACCGGTCCGTAGCTGTCCTTAGCTGTCCTTACCTGTTCTTACCTGTCCATAGCTGTCCTTAGTTGTCCTTACCTGTTCTTACCTGTTCTTAGCTATCCTTAGCTATTCTTACCTGTCCGTAGCTGTCCTTAGCTTTCCTTACCTGTTCTTAGCTGTCCTTTACTGACATTACCTCTTCTTACCTGTCCTTAGCTGTCCTTAGCTGTCCTTACCTGTTCTTAGCTGTCCTTTACTGACATTACCTGTTCTTACCTGTCCGTAGCTGTCCTTAGCTATCCTTACCTGTTCTTAGCTGTCCTTTACTGACATTACCTGTTCTTACCTGTTCTTACCTGTTCTTAGCTGTCCTTAGCTGTTCTTACCTGTCTGTAGCTGTCCTTAGCTGTCCTGACCTGTTCTTACCTTTTCTTATTTGTCCTTACCTGTTCTTACCTGTTCTTAGCTGTCCTTAGCTGTTCTTACCTGTCCGAAGCTGTCCTTTACTGATATTACCTGTTCTTACCTGTCCGTAGCTGTCCTTAGCTGTCCTTACCTGTTCTTAGCTGTCCTTTACTGACATTACCTGCCCTTACCTGTCCTTGGCTGTCCTTACCTGTTCTTACCTGTTTCTTACCTGAGTCTAGTTTCTCTGTGGCATGTTGATATGTACTCCTGCCTGCTGTCTTTGTATAGAACAGAGGAAGTTAAACAGACAACACCAGTCATCTTGTCTGCTTCTGCCTGGACATGTTGAGAGTCTGATGGATCTCTTCTCCATCTGAACATGTTCTACTGCCATCCTTAGAGATGTGCTGAACAGCTTCCTGACAATAAACAGTGGAGCCTAAAAGCAGCCTAAAAGCAGCTGGACAGACACACTACAGGTCAACAATGCCTGTGCTTGGATGCATCCAAAATGGCACCCTATTTCCTAAAGAATGCTCTATTCTTGACCTGGGCCCTGGTCTAAAGTAATGCACTATATAAGGAATAGGGTGCCATTTTGATGCATGCCTTGTTCCTCTGTGTTCTCAGTCCACCAGGGCTGTCTGTAATGGAACAGAATCACACCTGAAGGAGGAAAAGCCACTGTGGACCAACATGTGAGAAAGGTAGAGACACGCAGAAACACTTGTCAACAAAAGAGGACACAATGTCAAGTCTCGTGTGGTTTGTTTAATCACTTATTTAGTGTTATTTACA
>NW_025752071.1:0-13534 GCF_021184085.1 Oncorhynchus gorbuscha | reverse complement strand
AAATGTAAACAACCACAGAGGAAGGAGTCTGGGAAAACAGCAGCACCACCTATACTGATGTGCAAAATGGACTGATCCAAATTTACACCCTTAAGGACTTTGATTTTGACAAGATATCAGATCTATATTCTGATATAATGAGCTCTTGTTTTTGATTTTGAACTCAGCTGAGCCACAGTTCATGGAACAAAAACGGAAACCAGAAAAGAGCTAAACAAATTCAAGGAACGATAACTGAAGAAGTGGCTAGATGCCACTACCTGAGGAAGGCCCTCAACCCTAACTGTGGTGTAATATTGGTCAATGGTATAATATAGATTGCTGCATTAAATGTGTGAAAAGTGACATTTAAAAAAAAAAAAATATGTAAAATGATATAGACATTACTACTATCACATACACTGTATTTGAACTGTTTGTGAAAACTGTAGCTTTCAAGTGAAATACTAAAAACATGAGTCTGTTAGACCACAGTGATGGTCCTCTTTATTTCTAGACTATAAACAATATAACCTTCATTAATGAATATGTCTTAATTTAACCAGTGAATTATTGTATTTGGACTTTGATGCTAAAATTCATATTTTGTTGCTGTTGATTATATTCTGTCTTTGTCGACCTTTAAAATAACAATTATAACACGTATAATAATACTAACAGTCTTTGCAATACTATACTTGTACTTGTATATATATGCTGTTCATTTTGATACGTCTCTAAAATTAAAGGCATAATTTTCTTATTAGACTTATAATGCAGTGATAACCACATTTAGCTGCTTCCAATACATGTCTATCAAACCAAAATATAGCCCACAGACATGGACCTTACTGAAAATCATCATTAGACTTTGTCCCCCCAAAGTGGCCAAATATGTGAAATGTGGCCCTCTGGTCCATGAACTAGATGTGATTGGTTATCAACTGAAACATTGTAATAATATTCACCATGAACTAGATGTGATTGGTTATCAACTGAAACATTGTAATACTATTCACCATGAACTAGATGTGATTGGTTATCAACTGAAACATTGTAATAATATTCACCATGAACTAGATGTGATTGGTTATCAACTGAAACATTGTAATAATATTCACCATGAACTAGATGTGATTGGTTATCAACTGAAACATTGTAATAATATTCACCATGAACTAAATGTGATTGGTTATCAACTGAAACATTGTAATAACTAGTAACTCACCTCAAAACTCATTTCAAAGGAGGTCATGGTGAGAACCTTTCATTATTTACTTTTTATTGATTGAAAAAAGTCCCTGGTTTGTCCCTGGTGATGCGTTGGGCAGCCTGGATTAGTATGCATAAATGCACCCTGGGTTTTGAAGAGGGGTGGAGACCAAAATATTGAGGGGGTGGAGACCAGAGTATCCAGACTAGCAGAGATGTACCAGCAACTATCATCGTCACTCTGTTCATCTGGGGAGAGGAAAGTAGACAGAAAATCTGATCACAATGGATTACATCAAGCCAGCATTTGACATTCTGTTCGAACAAGTGAGAAAATCAGGCAGTTTTTACATGACCTTCTTTGCTCTTTTTCTGTACCACATTATGTTTGATGACCACTTAAAATGCTCTTGTGAAGATGGTGTTAAAACAGTGGTTACCCCTCAACACTGTATCTACTACATGGTGTTTCCAGCTGTGATCTTGATTTTCTTGACTCTCTGGATGGACAGAGAGTTTCAACGAGTCTTGAGAATGACATGCAGATGCAGATGTGATTTGTGTGGAAGACTGTTGGGATTATTAATTAAGGCAGTCTCTAAAGGGTTGCTGTGGGTTGTGTGTGTGCTTTTGATGGGGACTGGTACATGTGCTATCAAAGACCAACTTATCCCTGCAGATACAACCCTGATAAGACACCATTCCAAGAAGACCTAGATAAGCAAACTGATATCAAAGTGTTCTCCATGGTAAGTACCTTTAATTATGTAATTGTCATTGATTAATTACCAGAGTAATGGAGGGGGGTGGAGACCAGAGTATTGAGGGGGGTGGAGACCAGAGTATTGAGGGGGGTGGAGACCAGAGTATTAAGGGGTGTGGAGACCAGAGTATTGAGGCGGGGGAGACCAGAGTATTGGGGGGGACCAGAGTATTGCTGACCAGCGTATTGAGGGGGGAGACCAGAGTATTGAGGGGCTGGAGATCGGAGTATTGGGGGGGTGGAGACCAGAGTATTGAGGGAGGTGGAGACCTGGGGTGCGTTCAGTTTGCTTGAACGTTTGCTAATTCTGTTTCAGGTTTACGGCTCTGGACTGGTTCTGTTTCTACTTGTTGGGAATTCCATTCTGACTGCAGTACCTTGGAGGGATATCTGTTGTAGATCTTGCAAGGTGTCAGACCTTATCACAGGAACTATTTGAGGAGAATATTTGGGAAGAGACAGAAATTCTTATTGAAAAAGACTTAAAGAGAACAGCTCAGGAGAGTGTAGTTCTTAAAAGCAGAGGACTACTACCACCCCTTCCGAATGCAGCCCAAGGAAACATACAGGGAGGCAGCGACACACCCATCCTGAGGTTAAAGACAGAGTGATCACCCTTAACAACCTTCATTTTGACATTATATCTGATCTAGATAATGTTATAATTGATCACATCAATACTATGTACCAGAACCCTGACCCTATCCCGAACAGGTTTGCAAATCTATGTTCTTGTATAACAAGTGTCTCCTCAGGAAACATCAGACAGCCACTAACAACTGGAACAGAACTCACTAACATAATCCCCTAACGATGACATTTTTGCTAACCTTGTATAATAAGTGTCTAATCAGAAAACACCGAACAGGAGAAGAACTCAGAGACATACACAGCAGCAACAACTGAAACCATACAAGAACAACCATATTCAAGTAACGATAACAGAAGAAGTTGCCAGATGCCACGAACTGAGAAAGGCCCTCCAACTGTGGTGTAATATTGGTAAATGTTATAATATATATTTTTCCATCAAATGTGTGAAATGTCACATATTTGGTTATAATATGTAAAATGATATGGACATTAATACTATCATACACTGTATGTGAACCATTTGTGAAAACTAGTTTTCAGAGACCCTCTGTTTATAAGGCATCTTCTGCCTCACAATAAACTGTGTTTCTGGTTAAGGTGGCAGCAGTAGTTTGGTACAATACAACTAGAAGGGGTTATATGAGGGGAGCGAACAACTGTGGGTGATAAACCTCAACAACGACCCTGTATGAGCTTTCATAATGTCACAGGGTGGAAATATGAGCCGGGTGGCAAACATGAGTCTGTTAGACCACAGTGATGGTTGACAGAGCTGTTCTAGGTTATCTTTATTTCTAGACTATAAACAATATAACCTTCATTAATGAATATGTGTTAATATAACCAGTGAATTATTGTTTTTGTCCTTGATGCTACAATTCATATGTTGTTACTATTGATTGTGTTCTGTCTTTATGTCTACCTTTAACAAACAATTAAGAATATATAATAATACTAACAATCTGTATCTCCTCCTGTCTTCAATGTACCACAGCTGTTCACTCTGCAATACTACACTTGTTCACGCTGTTCATTTGATACGTCTCTAAAATTAAAATAATAGTTGTATTTTTCCTGTACAGCCTTGATGGATCAGTTAATTACTGAACACATTTGTGTAGTAATGTTACAACACCACTGTTGATCGCTGTTTCTTCTCCATCACTGTCGTCAGAAGACTCTACAATGTCTTCTTCAATGAAAATGTTTCTACCTAAAACGGGGATTTCCTCATGGTCTGATTCATGTTCAGAGTCAGAGAGAGTCTGCATGGCACGATGGTCCTCCAGAAAGTTGTCCATCACAACCTTTTCCCACTGACCGTCATCAAAAGTGCCTGATAAATTCAGGGCAGCAATGTTATTGAGAGCAGTAGCAACATATTTGTAGTTCTCCATGGCTAAGGTTATATCTTTAGGAATAACTGCAGTAGAAAGGATTATCTACGACATCTAAAAATGTCTTATTTTTTAAAAATGTTGAAACTTCTCTCCTGTGAAGTCGTGACTTGCGACATACGCCTAGTGTCCTGAATTGGGTCACATTTTATTGATTTGGCTTTCGATACAGTAGACCATTCCATTCTTGTTGGCCGGCTAAGGAGTATTGGAGTCTCTGAGGGGTCTTTGGCCTGGTTTGTTAACTATCTATCTCAAAGAGTGCAGTGTTTAAAATCAGAACATCTGCTGTCTCAACCATTGCCTGTCACCAAGGGAGTACCCCGAGACTCGATCCTAGGCCCCAAGCTCTTCTCAATTTACGTCAACACAGCTCAAGCAGTATTAAGCTCTCTCATCTATTTATATGCGGATGATGCAAATCAAATCAGATTTCATTGGTCACATACACGTGTTTAGCAGATGTTAATGTGGGTGTAGCGAAATGCTTGTGTTTCTAGCTCCAACAGTGCAGTAATATCTAACATTTTCCCAATATATAAACATTAAACACAAATCTGAGTAAAGGAATGGAATTACGAATATATATGGATGAGCAATGTCAGAGCAGCATATAGTGTTTATATATATTATTATATTATTATTATTATTATATTATTATATATATTATATATTATTATATACAGTAGATCAGAATAGAATACAGTATATACATATGAGATGAGTAATGCAAAATATGTCAACATTATTAAAGTGACTAGTGGTCCATTTATTATAGTGGGCAGTGATTTCAAGTCTATGTATATAGGCAAAATCCTCTAAGGTGCTAGTGATGGCTGATTAACAGTCTGATGGACTTAAGATGGAAGCTGTTTTTCAGACTCTCGGTCCCAGCTTTGATGCACCTGTACCTGCACTATTATTTTCCTGGCACCACACTTCCAGAGCCCTCACCTCCTCCCTTTAGGCTGTCTCGTCATTGTTAATCAAGACTACAACTGTTGTGGCGTCGGCAAACTTGATGATTGAGTTGGTGGCATGAGTTGGTGGCATAGAGCAGGGTGCTGAGCACACACCCCTGTGGGGCCCCAGTGTTGAGGATCTGCGAAGTGGAGGTGTTGTTTTCTACCTTCACCACCTGGGGACGACCCGTCAGGAAGTCCAGAACCCAGATGCACAGGGCGGAGTTCAGAACCAGGGCCTCGAGCTTAATGATGAGCTTGGAGGGTACTGTGGTGTTGAAGGTTGAGCTATGGTCAATGAACAGCATTCTTACATAGGTATTCCTCTTGTCCAGATGAGATAGGGCAATGTGCGGTGCGGTGATGATTGCATCGTCTGTGGATCTATTGGGGCGTTATGCAAATTGAAATGGGTCTAAGGTGTCAGTTAAGGGAGAGAGAGGTGATATGATCTTTGACTAGTCTCTCAAAGCACTTCATGATGACAGAAGTGAGCGCTACGGGGCGATAGTCATTTAGTTCAGTTACTTTTGCTTTCTTGGGTACAGGAACAATGGTGGCCAACTTGAAGCATGACTGGGACAAGGAGAGATTGAATATGTCTGTCAACTCACCAGACAGCTGGTCTGTGCATGCTCTGGGGACGTGGCTAAGGATGCCGGCAGCCTTGCGAGGGTTAATTTGGCTTGAATCCCGCTAGACCTCGCCTTTTGGATGATAGCGGGGTGAACAGGCAGTGGCTCGGGTGGTTGTTGTCCTTGATGATCTTTATGGCCTTCCTGTAACATCGGGTGGTGTAGGTGTCCTGGAGGGCAGGTAGTTTGCTCCCGGTGATGCGTTGTGCAGACCTCACTACCCTCTGAAGAGCCTTACGGTTGTGGGCGGAGCAGTTGCCGTACCAGGTGGTGATACAGCCCGACAGGATGCTCTCGATTGTGCATCTGTAAAAGTGTGTGAATGCTGTTGGTGACAAGCCAAATTTCTTCAGTCTCCTGAGGTTGAAGAGGCGCTGCTGCGCCTTCTTCACCACGCTGTCTGTGTGGGTGGACCAATTCAGTTTGTCTGTGATGTGTACGCAGAGGAACTTAAAACATACTACCCTCTCCACTACTGCCCCGTCGATGTGAATAGGGGGGTGCTCCCTCTGCTATTTCCTTGCAGTTCTGGCACCTACTACCTGGCATCTACTACCAGACCCCGTTCAAAGGCATTTACATCTTTTGTCTTGCCTATTCACCCTCTGAATGGCACACATACACAATCCATGTCTTAATTGTCTCAAGGCTTAAAACTCCTTCTTTAACTTGTCTCCTTTTCCGAATATTTATATAAAATCACGTAAGCGCTTTATGTGAAAAGCAGAGGGTCATGTGACCAAGGAGCTATTGATATTCTGAATCCAACATTTTACAAATAATTAAGGTAAAATAAAAACAATTGTTTTTCTGAAAACCAAAGGGTGCACAATGTTTATCCTTATGCTGTGAACACCCCAACATTGGTGTGAGGTGTCTAGGTCACACGGTCAAGGAACTATAGAATTTTAAGTGATTTTATAAATATATATATATTTTTTGTTAGTAGGAATGATTTTGAGACCTAAAGGATGTGCAACATGCCTCTCTATATGTAACGGTTTTCATATGGTGAAGGAGAGTCGGACCAAACTGCAGCGTGTCGATTGCGATTCATGTTTATTTAAACAAACGTAAACACGACTAAACACGAACACTACAAAACAATAAACGAAATCGAAAACAGCCTATACTTGTGTCAACTAACATCAACCAAGGCCATCAAGACACTCAGGACAATCACCCACGACAAACTCAAAGAATATAGCTGCCTAAATATGGTTCCCAATCAGAGACAACGATAAGCACCTGCCTCTGATTGAGAACCACTCCAGACAGCCATAGACTTTGCTAGATAACCCCACTAGCTACAATCCCAAATTCATACACACCAAAACCCCAAGACAAAACACACCACAATACAAAAACTCCATGCCACACCCTGGCCTGACCCAATACATGAAGAAAAACACAAAATACTTAGACCAGGGCGTGACACTATATAAGTAATACTGGACAGTTGAAATGAGGTTGCTAAGTCACATGGTTGAAGAGCTATTATAAGTTTGACATTTTCAAATAAAAAATCTTGTAAGCGCTTTATGGGAAAACCAAAGGGGTGTTTTCCTGTGACCATTAAAAGTTTGTTTGGGGTGCCTAGGTCATGTGATCAAGTAGCTATTGAAATTCTAAGTAAAGATTTGAAATAATAAATTAAGGTCAATATTTTTTAAATTAAGTGCAGAAAATCAAAGAGTGTGCGATATGTGTCCCTACACTGTGAACACTCCCACGTTGGTTTGAGGTGTCTAGGTCACATGGGAGCTATTGATTTTAAGTGATTTTGTTTAAATCTATACATATTTAAAGAAAAATTCGGATCATTTGAGAAAACCAAAGGATGTGCAACTTGCCTCTCTCTATGTAAGGAACAGCAGACAACTGAAATGATGTTGCTATGTCACCTGGTGTAAGAGCTGAAGAAGTTTGAATATTGTGATCATGCTCTTTGTTGACAGTCCCTAAATAGGTTGACTTGATGGTGTAAGAGCTGAAGAAGTTTGAATATTGTGATCATGCACTTTGTTGACAGTCCCTAACTAGGTTGACTTGATGGTGTGTCAGGATGCCATCACAATGTGATTATGAAACTCGGGTCGGAATCAGAAAAATAAGACCTGTACAATTTTGTACATCTATTATTCCTTCATGAAATGCCTAACCTGAGGGATGTTTTAGGGTCAGAGAGTCTGTGCCAGATGAGAGGGAGAGAGTGTAATGTCAGTGTAATGTTTACTGTTCATTGTTTTGTGTATTTCACTTTTGTATATTATCTACCTCACTTGCTTTGGCAATGTTAACATATGTTTCCCATGCCAATTAAAGCCCCTTGAATTGAATTGAGAGAGGGAGAGAGAAGAGTCCCATAAGCATGCTGGTCTTGGGGCTCTGTTCACAAACACAAACACACCCACAGAGCCCTAGGATATCAGCACAATTAGACCCAACCAAATCATGAGAATACAAAAGATAATTACTTGACACATTGGATAGAATTAACAAAAAAACTGAACAAACTAGAATGATATTTGGCCCTACACAGAGAAATACAGCGGCAGAATACCTGACCACTGTGACTGACCCAAACTTAAGGAAAGCTTTGCTATGTACAGACTCAGTGAGCATAGCCTTCCTATTGAGAAAGACCGCCGTAGGCAGACCTGGTTCTCAAGAGAAGACAGGCTATGGGCACGCTGCCCACAAAATGAAGTGGAAACTGAGGTGCACTTCCTAACCTCCTGCCAAATGTACGGCCATATTCGAGACACACATTTCCCTCACCTTACACAGATCCACAAAGAAATTGAAAACAAACACGATTTTGATCATTTCCCATATCTACTGGGTGAAATGCCATAGTCTGCCATCACAGCAGCAAGATGTGTGACCTGTTGTCACAAGAAAAGGGCAACCAGTGAAGAACAAACACCATTGTAAATACAACCCGTATTTATGCTTATTTATTTTCCCTTTGTACTTTAACCATTTTTACATTGTTACAACATTGTACATATACATAATATGACATTGCTAATGTCTTTATTCTTTTGGAACTTCTGTGAGTGTAATTTTTACTCTTAGTTTTTATTGTTTATTTCACTTTTGTATATTATCTAACTCACTTGCTTTGGCCATGTTAACATGTGTTTCCCATACCAATAAGGCCCATTGAATTGAATTGAATTGAGAGAGAGAGAGCATGATAATGTCATGCGGGTGAAAGAGGACACAAAAGCGACTTAACAGAAACAGAGTTTATTTAAGTCCAAACAGGGAATAACAGAAATCCTCTAGTCTGTAGAGGGGAATAACTGGAGAAGCGGCCACAGACTGCAGGTCGCTTCGGGTAGGCGCAGGCCGTAGTAGACAGAGACACCTGCTCACACGCAGCATCTGATGAAGGCAAAAAACACGACAGGACAGGGCGATACACAATCACAGCAAAAACACGACAGGACAGGGCGAAACGCAATCACAGCATGGTGAATACTAAACAAGGAACCGACGGGACAGGAACGGAACACAAAGGAATAAATAGGGACTCCAATCAGGGAAAGGATCGGGAACAGGTGTGGGAAGACTAAATGATGATTAGGGGAATAGGAACAGCTGGGAGCAGGAACGGAACGATAGAGAGAGAGAGCGAGAGAGTGAGAGAGGAGGGGGAGAGAGGGATAGAAAGAGGAAAGGACCTAATAAGACCAGCAGAGGGAAACGAATAGAATGGGGAGCACAGGGACAAGACATGATAATAAATGACAAACATGACAGTACCCCCCACTCACCGAGCGCCTCCTGGCGCACTCGAGAGGAATCCTGGCGGCAACGGAGGAAATCATCGATGAGTGAACGGTCCAGCACGTCCCGAGACGGAACCCAACTCCTCTCCTCAGGACCGTAACCCTCCCAATCCACAAGGTATTGGTGACCCCGTCCCCGAGAACGCATGTCCATGATCTTATGTACCTTGTAAATAGGTGCGCTCTCGACAAGGACGGGAGGGGGGGAGGGAAGACGAACGGGGTGCGAAGAAAGGGCTTAACACAGGAGACATGGAAGACAGGATGGACGCGACGAAGATGTCGCGGAAGAAGCAGTCGCACAGCGACAGGACTGACGACCTGGGAGACACGGAACGGACCAATGAACCGCGGAGTCAACTTACGAGAAGCTGTCGTAAGAGGAAGGTTGCGAGTGGAAAGCCACACTCTCTGGCCGCAACAATACCTTGGACTCTTAATCCTGCGTTTATTGGCGGCTCTCACAGTCTTCCCCGCAGACAAAGGCAGACCGGTAATGAAGTCTAAGGCGATGTGAGACCATGGTCGAGAAGGAATGGGGAGCGGTCTGAGACGACCGGCAGGAGGAGAGTTACCCGACTTAGTCTGCGCGCAGTCTGAACAAGCAGCCACGGCTTGCGCGTGTCACGCTCCTGAGTCGGCCACCAAAGCGCTGGCGAATAGACGCAAGAGTGCCTCCAACACCGGGATGACCAGCTAACTTGGCAGAGTGAGCCCACTGAAGAACAGCCAGGCAGTGGAAACAGGAACGAAAAGGAGGTTACTAGGACAAGCGCGCGGCGCAGTGTGCGTGAGTGCTTGCTTAACCTGTCTTTCAATTCCCAGACTGTTAACCCGACAACACGCCCATAAGGAAGAATCCCCTCGGGATCAGTAGAAGCCACAGAAGAACTAAACAGACGGGATAAGGCATCAGGCTTGGTGTTCTTGCTACCCGGACGGTAAGAAATCACAAACTCGAAACGAAGCGAAAAACAACGCCCAACGAGCTTGACGGGCATTAAGTCGTTTGGCAGAACGGATGTACTCAAGGTTCTTATGGTCTGTCCAAACGACAAAAGGAACGGTCGCCCCCTCCAACCACTGTCGCCATTCGCCTAGGGCTAAGCGGATGGCGAGCAGTTCACGGATTTACCCACATCATAGTTGCGCTCAGATGGCGACAGGCGATGAGAAAATAAGCGCAAGGATGAACCTTATCGTCAGACTGGAAGCGCTGGGATAGAATGGCTCCCCCGCCTACCTCTGAAGCGTCAACCTCGACAATGAATTGTCTAGTGACGTCAGGAGTAACGAGGATAGGAGCGGACGTAAAACGTTCTTTTAGAAGATCAAAAGCTCCCTGGGCGGAACCGACCACTTAAAACACGTCTTGACAGAAGTAAGAGCTGTGAGAGGGGCAGCAACTTGACCGAAATTACGAATGAAACGCCGATAGAAATTAGCGAAACCTAAAAGCGCTGCAACTCGACACGTGACCTTGGAACGGGCCAATCACTGACAGCTTGGACCTTAGCGGAATCCATCTGAATGCCTTCAGCGGAAATAACGGAACCGAGAAAAGTAACGGAGGAGACATGAAAAGAGCACTTCTCAGCCTTTACGTAGAGACAATTCTCTAAAAGGCGCTGTAGAACACGTCGAACGTGCTGAACATGAATCTCGAGTGACGGAGAAAAAATCAGGATATCGTCCAAGATAGACAAAAACAAAGATGTTCAGCATGTCTCTCAGAACATCATTAACTAATGCCTGAAAAACAGCTGGCGCATTGGCGAGACCGAACGGCAGAACCCGGTACTCAAAATGCCCTAACGGAGTGTTAAACGCCGTTTTCCACTCGTCCCCCTCTCTGATGCGCACGAGATGGTAAGCGTTACGAAGGTCCAACTTAGTAAAGCACCTGGCTCCCTGCAGAATCTCGAAGGCTGATGACATAAGGGGGAAGCGGATAACGATTCTTAACCGTTATGTCATTCAGCCCTCGATAATCCACGCAGGGCAGAGTACCGTCCTTCTTCTTAACAAAAGAACCCCGCCCCGGCCGGAGAGGAAGAAGGCACTATGGTACCGGCGTCAAGAGACACAGACAAATAATCCTCGAGAGCCTTACGTTCGGGAGCCGACAGAGAGTATAGTCTACCTCGAGGAGGAGTGGTCCCCCGAAGGAGATCAATACTACAATCATACGACCGGTGAGGAGGAAGGGAGTTGGCTCGGGACCGACTGAAGACCGTGCGCAGATCATGATATTCCTCCGGCACTCCTGTCAAATCGCCAGGTTCCTCCCTGAGAAGTAGGGACAGAAGAAACGGGAGGATGGCAGACATTAAACACTTCACATGACAAGAAACGTTCCAGGATAGGATAGAATTACTAGACCAATTAATAGAAGGATTATGACATACTAGCCAGGGATGACCCAAAACAACAGGTGTAAACGGTGAACGGAAAATCAAAAAGAAATAGTCTCACTGTGGTTACCAGATACTGTGAGAGTTAAAGGTAGTGTCTCAAATTTGATACTGGGAAGATGACTACCATCTAAGGCAAACATGGGCGTAGGCTTGTCTAACGGTCTGAAAGGAATGTTATGTTTCCGAACCCATGCTTCGTCCATGAAACAACCCTCAGCCCCAGAGTCAATCAAGGCACTGCATGTAGCACCGAACCGGTCCAGCGTAGATGGACCGACATAGTAGTACAAGATCTAGATGAAGAGACCTGAGTAGTAGCGCTCACCAGTAGCCCTCCGCTTACTGATGGGCTCTGGCCTCTTACTGGACATGAATTAACAAAATGTCCAGCAACTCCGCAATAGAGGCACAGGCGGTTGGTGATCCTCCGTTCCCTCTCCTTAGTCGAGATGCGAATCCTCCCAGCTGCATGGGCTCAGTCTCAAAGCCAGAGGAGGAGATGGTTGCGATGCGGAGCAGGGAAACACCGTTGATGCGAGCTCTCTTCCACGAGCCCGGTGACGAAGATCTACCCGTCGTTCTATGCGGATGGCGAGAGCAATCAAAGAGTCCACATCTGAAGGAACCTCCCGGGAGAGAATCTCATCCTTAACCACTGCGTGGAGTCCCTCCAGAAAACGAGCGAGCAGCGCCGGCTCGTTCCACTCACTAGAGGCAGCAAGAGTGCGAAACTCAATAGAATAATCCGTTATGGACCGTTCACCTTGGCATAAGGAAGCCAGGGCCCTAGAAGCCTCCTACCAAAAACTGAACGGTCAAAAACCCGAATCATCTCCTCTTTAAAGTTCTGGAACTTGTTAGAGCAATCAGCCCTTGCCTCCCAGATAGCTGTGCCCCATTCTCGAGCCCGGCCAGTAAGGAGTGAAATGACGTAAGCAACCCGAGCTCTCTCTAGAGTATGTGTTGGGTTGGAGAGAGAACACAATCTCACACTGCGTGAGAAAGGAGCGGCACTCAGTGGGCTGCCCGGAGTAGCAAGGTGGGTTATTAACCCTAGGTTCTGGAGGCTCGGCAGGCCAGGAAGTAACAGGTGGCACGAGACGTAGACTCTGGAACTGTCCAGAGAGGTCGGAAACCTGAGCGGCCAGGTTCTCCACGGCATGGCGAGCAGCAGACAATTCCTGCTCGTGTCTGCCGAGCATGGCTCCTTGGATCTTGACGGCAGTGTAACGAGCGTCTGAAGTCGCTGGGTCCATTCCTTGGTCGGTTCCTTCTGTCATGCGGGTGAAAGAGGACCCAAAAGCGACTTAACAGAAACAGAGTTTATTTAAGTCCAAACAGGGAATAACAGAAATCCTCTAGTCTGTAGAGGGGAATAACTGGAGAAGCGGCCACAGACTGCAGGTCGCTTGAGGTGGCGCAGGCCGTAGTAGACAGAGACACCTGCTCACACGCAGCATCTGATGAAGGCAAAAACACGACAGGACAGGGCGATACACAATCACAGCAAAAACACGACAGGACAGGGCGAAACGCAAATCACAGCATGGTGAATACTAAACAAGGAACCGACGGGACAGGAACGGAACACAAAGGAATAAATAGGGACTCCAATCAGGGGAAAGGATCGGGAACAGGTGTGGGAAGACTAAATGATGATTAGGGGAATAGGAACAGCTGGGAGCAGGAACGGAACGATAGAGAGAAGAGAGAGCGAGAGAGTGAGAGAGGGAGGAGAGAGAGGGATAGAAAGAGGGAAAGGACCTAATAAGACC
>NW_025752070.1:0-13536 GCF_021184085.1 Oncorhynchus gorbuscha | reverse complement strand
TATATATATATATATATATATATATATATATATATATATATATATATATATATATATATATTCTTCTTCTTCTTCTGTCTGACAACATTTTTACTATTTGTTCAAAGTAAATAAGGCTTTATAACTACCAACTATCAATCACTTAGATCATGTATTTACAGGTAGAGATACCTAGTGAAGCAACCGCCCTCATTCTTCTGTCTCTTCTCTCTGTCTCTCTGTCCCCACACAGCCCGGACAGGGAGGGGCCTATAGGCGGTATATAAAGTGCATTTGGAAACTATTCAGACCCCTAGACTTTTTCCACATTTTGAATGTTACAGCCTTATTCTAAAATTGATAAGGGGAAAAAACGATTTAAATCAATCTACACACAATACCCCACAATGACATCACAATACCCCATAATGACATCACAATACCCCATAATGACATCACAATACCCCATAATGACATCACAATACCCCATAATGACATCACAATACCCCATAATGACATCACAATACCCCATAATGACATCACAATACCCCACAATGACATCACAATACCCCACAATGACATCACAATACCCCACAATGACATCACAATGCCCACAGCGACATCCACAATACCCCACAACTGACATCACAATACCCCACAATGACATCACAATACCCCACAATGACATCACAATACCCCACAATGACATTACAATACCCCACAATGACATCACAATACCCCACAATGACAAAACAAAAAACAGGTTTTTAGAAAGTTCAGCAATGTATTAAAAATAATAAACAGAAATACCTTATTTACATAAGTATTCAGACCCTTTGCTATGAGACTCTAAAATTGAGTTCAGGTGCTTCCTCTTTCCATTGATCATCCTGAGATGTTTCTACAACTTGATTTGGAGTCCACCTGTGATAAATTCAATTGATTGGACATGATTTAGGAAGGCACACACCTGTCTATATAAAGGTCCCACCATGTCAGAGCAAAACCAAGCAATGTGGTCGAAGAAATTGTCCGTAAAGCTCAGAGACAGGATTGAGTCGAGGTACAGATCTGGGGAAGGTACTAAAAAGTGTCTGCAGCATTGAAGGTCCCCAAAAACACAAACACAGTTTGGAACCACCAAGACTCTTCCCAGAGCTGGCCGCCCGGCCAAACTGAGCAATTGGGGTAGAAGGCTCGGGATGACCAAGAACCCAATGGTCACTCGGACAGATCTAGAGTTACTCTGTGGAGATGGGAGAAACCTTTCAGAAGGACAACCATCTCTCTAGCATTCTACCAACCAAATCAAATTTTATTTTATTTGTCACATACACATGGTTAGCAGATGTTAATGCGAGTGAAAATTGAAAATGATTGTGCTTCTAGTTCGACAATGCAGTGATAGCCAACAAGTAATCTAACTAACAATTCCAAAACTACTGTCTTATACACAGTGTAGGGGGATAAGGAATATGTACATAAGGATATATGAATGAGTGATGGTACAGAGCAGCATACAGTAGATGGTATAAAAGTACAGTATATACATATGAGATGAGTGTGTAGACAAAGTAAACAAAGTGGCATAGTTAAAGTGGCTAGTGATACATGTGTTACATAGGATGCAGTCGATGATGTAGAGTACAGTATATACGTATGCATATGAGATGAATAATGTAGGGTAAGTAACATTATATTAGGTAGCATTGTTTAAAGTGGCCAGTGATATATTTTACATCATTTCCCATTAAAGTGGCTGGAGTTGGGTCCGTGTCAGCCAGCAGTGTGTTGGCAGCAGCCACTCAATGTTAGTGGTGGCTGTTTAACAGTCTGATGGCCTTGAGATAGGCTGTTTTCAGTCTCTCGGTCCCAGCTTTGATGCACCTGTACTGACCTCGCCTTCTGGATGATAGCGTGGTGAACAGGCAGTGGCTCGGGTGGTTGATGTCCTTGATGATCTTCATGGCCTTCCTGTGACATCGGGTGGGTGTAGGTGTCCTGGAGGGCAGGTAGTTTGCCCCCGGTGATGCGTTGTGCAGACCTCTACCCTCTGGAGAGCCTTATGGTTGAGGGCGGAGCAGTTGCCGTACCAGGCGGTGATACAGCCCGACAGGATGCTCACCGATTGTGCAGCCCTTATGGTAGAGTGACCAGACGGAAGCCACTCCTCAGTAAAAGGCACATGACAGCCCACTTGAGTTGCCAAAAGGCACCTAAAGGACTCTCAGAACATGAGAAACAAGATTATACGGTCTGATGAAACCAAGATTGAACTCTTTGGCCTGAATGCCAAGTGTCACGTCTGGAGGAAACCTGGCACCATCCCTACGGTGAAGCATGGTGGTGGCAGCATCACACTGTGGGGATGTTTATCAGAGACTGGGAGACTAGTCAGGATCGAGGTAAAGATGAATGACGGAATAAAAATATAGATATGAGTGGGGGGGTGCATTGATGAGGGGTGCATTGATGAGGGGGTGCATTGATGAGGGGGGTGCATTGATGAGGGGTGCATTGATGATGGGGGGTGTATTGATGAGGGGTGCATTGATGAGGGGTGCATTGATGAGGGGGGTGCATTGATGGGGGGTGCATTGATGAGGGGGTGCATTGATGGGGGGGTGCATTGATGAGGGGTGCATTGATGAGGGTGTATTGATGAGGGGGTGCATTGATGAGGGGGTGCATTGATGAGGTGCATTGATGAGGGGGTGCATTGATGAGGGTGTATTGATGAGGGGTGCATTGATGAGGGGGTGTATTGATGAGGGGTGCATTGATGAGGGGGGTGCATTGATGATGAGGAGGTGCATTGATGATGAGGAGGTGCATTGATGATGAGGGGTGTATTGATGAGGGGGTGTATTGATGATGAGGGGTGCATTGATGAGAAGTGCATTGATGAGGGGGGGGGGGTGCATTGATGAGGGGTGCATTGATGATGGGGGGGGTGCATTGATGAGGGGGGGTGCATTGATGATGAGGGGGGTGCATTGATGAGGGGGTGCATTGATGAGGGGGTGCATTGATGAGGGGGGTATTGATGATGAGGGGGTGCATTGATGAGGGTGCATTGATGAGGGGGTGCATTGATGATGGGGGTGCATTGATGATGGGGGTGCATTGATGATGGGGGGGGGTGCATTGATGATGAGGGGGTGCATTGATGGGGGGTGCATTGATGATGGGGGGGTGCATTGATGATGAGGGGGGTGCATTGATGATGAGGGGGGTGCATTGAAACACTAAAGACGGCATTTCGCTTAATCACTCAGCACTGGGAGTCGGACTGGACCATCAGAACAGGGTTATTAGCAGTTCAGACAACAACCAAAGCCGTCCCCCCGACAGTGTTTTCAGGTAACCAGCTGATGGGATAAATGTAACCATGGTTACATGTCTCAAAGTCATAGACAGGAGTTATGGATGCAAGGACTTAACCATACACGATATACAAATGATCGTTTTAACCATGTTTAACCATCTTTACAGTGTCTTGACATTTTACATTGTTTACAAACACTGGACTAAAACAGTTTATATTTTGGGTTCCACCGTCGTAGTACGGATGAAGCCTGAGCTGGAATGTGAAGCTAACTGGAGCTGGTTAGCTGTAGAAAACCCCAGAGTCGATGTAGCTTTCTTTTGTAGGATACCCCTCCTTTCATGAGGTACCCCTCCTTTCATGAGGTACCCCTCCTTTCATGAGGTACCCCTCCTTTCATGAGGTACCCCTCTGGACTAAGAGGCAATGTAGATTCTCCATTGGGCATGGGAGAAGGTTTCTCTCCAGGAACAGGGTTGGAGTTAAAACCTACAGGAGGGTATCTCTCCAGGAACAGGGTTGGAGTTAAAACCTACAGGAGGGTCTCTCTCCAGGAACAGGGTTGGAGTTAACCTACAGGAGGGTCTCTCTCCAGGAACAGGGTTGGAGTTAAAACCTACAGGAGGGTATCTCTCCAGGAACAGGGTTGGAGTTAAAACCTCCAGGAGGGTATCTCTCCAGGAACAGGGTTGGAGTTAAAACCGACAGGAGGGTATCTCTCCAGGAACAGGGTTTGAGTTAAAACCTACAGGAGGAGGTAGCTCTCCAGGAACAGGGTTGGAGTTAAAACCTACAGGAGGGTATCTCTCCAGGAACAGGGTTGGAGTTAAAACCTACAGGAGGGTCTCTCTCCAGGAACAGGGTTGGAGTTAAAACCTACAGGAGGGTATCTCTCCAGGAACAGGGTTTGAGTTAAAACCTACAGGAGGAGGTATTTCTCCAGGAACAGGGTTGGAGTTAAAACCTCCAGGAGGGTATCTCTCAAGGAACAGGGTTGGAGAGCTCTGGTCCACACCTATAACCATAACTTTTCATCCGTTCTACCCCAGGGTCAGCTGTCTGTGTCCAGTTCCCTCCCCTCCATGGCTGGGATAGTTGACCCCTCCTCCAGCCCCCTGGGGGCCACATCCACAGAGGACTCTGATGAAGAGGATGATGACGAAGATGACTCAGACCTAGATGACTGGGAGCCTAGCGCGCCACAGGCCTTTACACCACACAACCTCTGTGAGTGTCTTTACCTCCCAGGTGACAGGGCCTTCTGGATATCTACTAGGGACAGGAGTTTTACCTCCCAGGTGACAGAGCCTTCTGGATGTCTACTAGGGACAGGAGTTTTACCTCCCAGGTGACAGGGCCTTCTGGATGTCTACTAGGGACAGGAGTTTTACCTCCCAGGTGACAGGGCCTTCTGGATGTCTACTAGGGACAGGAGTTTTACCTCCCAGGTGACAGGCCTTCTGGATGTTTATTGGGGACAGGAGTTTTACCTGCTTTGTGTTAATACTGACAGTTCAAATGACAATGAACTAATTCTTTATTTCTGTTTTTCTTCCCTCTCTCTCTCTCCCTTCTCTCTCTCTCTCACCCTCCTCTCTCTCTCTCTCTCTCTCTCTCTCTCTCTCTCTCTCTCCCTCTCTCCCTCTTTCTCTCTCTCTCTCTCTCACCCTCCTCTCTCTCTCTCTCTCTCTCTCTCCCTCTCTCCCTCTTTCTCTCTCTCTCCCTCCTCTCTCTCTCCCTCCTCTCTCTCTCCCTCCTCTCTCTCTCCCTCCTCTCTCTCTCTCTCTCCCTCCTTCTCTCTCTCTCTCCCTCCTCTCTCTCTCTCTCTCCCTCCTTCTCTCTCTCTCTCTCTACCTCCTCCTCTTGCTCCCCCTCCTCTTTCTCCCTCTCTCTCTCCCTCTCTCTCCCTCCTCCTCTCTCTCCCTCCTCCCCCTCCTCTCTCTCTCCCTCCTCCCCCCTCCCCTCTCTCTCTCTCTCTCTCTCCCTCCTCCCCCTCCTCTCTCTCTCCCTCCTCCCTCCTCCCCTCCTCTCTCTTTCCCTCCTCTCTCTCCCTCCTCCCCCCTCCCCTCTCTCTCTCTCTCTCTTCCTCCTCCTCTCCCCTCCTCTCTCAGGGTGCGAGGAATGTAACATCTCCAACACATCAGTGTGTGTGAAGCATGGTGCCCTCCACCCCATCCCTAACCGTCCAGTGGTGTCCCGGGCACGGGCCAGCCTCCCCCTCGTTCTCTACATAGACCGCTTCCTAGGGGGAGTCTTCTCCAAGAGACGCATCCCCAAGAGGACCCAGTTCGGCCCCGTGGAGGGACCCCTGGTCAGACAGGGACAACTTCACGACCACTACATCCACCTCAAGGTAAGTTGACCTCTGTTTTCTACAAGAATTTAGAATCTCTTCTGCATTGTCATTAACAGCAGACTTGTACATTTCCTCAGTGAAAACAATGTACTGAGAAAAGGTCAAATTGGCTTTTTACCAAATTAGCATATGACAGACCACGTATTCACCCTGCATACACTAAAACAAAGGCAAAGTTCTCGTTCTTTGTTGATTAAAAAAAAAAAGAGACCTTTGTCTCAATTTGGCATGAGGGTCTGCAATACAAATGGATTGATTTCAACTTCATTCAACTGAGTTCTAAACCTCCTCTTGGAGGTAAATGAGGAAATTACATGTCTAATTGGGATCTTGGCACATCGAATTCACTGCAGAGCTCTTGAAAGGATTTCAGTGTACTGGTTTTCTGATGAAATAGGTCTGAAAAGGTCCTGATTCCTAGAGTATGCCAAAGATTAAAGTTGGCATCCCTCAGGGCTTTTGGCAAGTCTGGTTGCCTACTATAGGCGAGTGAGAACATATTTGGGAGGAAATGCCCAGGTATTTCTTACAGTCCCTCTACGCTAGTAGGGTGCTGTAAATCACAAAGGTTTTGGCTATGTTGCCCACTTCACTAAAGTTATTAATGAATATAATTGAGCTTAAGGGCAATGAACCACAGGATTGGGCTTCTATCAGAATCCACGTTGACTCTTGTCTGTTTGTGATCCATGTCAGCATGTTGTGGATTTGGGCAGACCAGTAGTACAACTGAAGGGAGGGAAGGGCAAGACCACCCTTAGATTCAGGTTTCGATAGAGTGGAAAACTTGATCCTAAGTTTTTTGTTGTTGCCCCGTATAAATGTGGTGATGCTTTGGTTAGTTGTTTTGAAGAAGGAAACTGGGAGATAGCATGGGAGCATCTGAAATAAGTAGTTCAGTCTAGGGAGGACGTTCATACGGATTACATTAATTCTTCCTACTAATTGGGAGGGAGATCCAGGTTTGGAGATCGTTCTTGATTCGATCCAGGAGTGGAAGATAATTTTCCTTAAAAAGGCTATTCAGATCTGGTGTTATGAAGATCCCGAGGTATTGAAACCCCTGTGTTTTCCATTGGAAAGGACAAAGTGTCTTCATAGAGCTGGTGAGTGTAATATTGAGAGGGCAGACAGTGGATTTGTTAAAATTGATCTTATAACCTGAAAAAACTTGCCATACTGAGCAATTGTGTCTAAAATGAGAGGGAGGGATTTCTCAGGGTTGGATATGTAGAGCAAGACATCATCCGCGTAAAGCGAAATCTTGTGCTGCAGGCCGCCTGCAGAAACACCCATAATACTTGGCTCCTTATCAGCTCTGCCAGAGGCTCCGCACCCAACAAGTAGAGCAGCGGGGACAGCGGGCACCCTTGTCTTGTGCCCCGTTCCAGAGGGAATCTGTCAGAGTTCAGTCCATTAGTAGTCACCATGGCATTTGGATGAGAGTATAGTGATTTGATCTATTTAATCAAATGTGGGCCCATATTGAACTTTTCTAAGACTGAAAACAGAAAGCTCCACTCCATCCTGTCAAAGGCCTTCTCAGCATCCAGTGAAGCCAGCAGGACAGGGGTGTGGAACGCCTTCTCAGCCTCCAGTGAAGCCAGCAGAACAGGGGTGTGGAACACCTCAGCCTCCAGTGAAGCCAGTAGGACAGGGGTGTGGAACACCTTCTCAGCCTCCAGGGAAGCCAGCAGGACAGGGGTGTGGAACACCTTCTCAGCCTCCAGGGAAGCCAGTAGGACAGGGGTGTGGAACACCTTCTCAGCCTCCAGTGAAGCCAGCTGGACAGGGGTGTGGAACACCTTCTCAGCCTCCAGTGAAGCCAGCAGGACAGGGGTGTGGAACACCTTCTCAGCCTCCAGTGAAGCCAGCAGGACAGGGGTGTGGAACACCTTCTCAGCATCCAGTGAAGCCAGTAGGACAGGGGTGTGGAACACCTTCTCAGCCTCCAGTGAAGCCAGCAGGACAGGGGTGTGGAACACCTTCTCAGCCTCCAGGGAGGCCAGCAGGACAGGGGTGTGGAACACCTTCTCAGCCTCCAGTGAAGCCAGCAGGACAGGGGTGTGGAACACCTTCTCAGCCTCCAGTGAAGCCAGCAGGACAGGGGTGTGGAACACCTTCTCAGCCTCCAGGGAAGCCAGTAGGACAGGGGTGTGGAACACCTTCTCAGCCTCCAGTGAAGCTAGCAGGACAGGGATGTGGAACACAGTCTCAGCATCCAGTGAAGCCAGCAGGACAGGGGTCTTCTGTGCGTTTACTTGATCAATAATATCAAAAAGACGGCGAATGTTATCAGAAGAGTATCTGTCTCTAATAAATCCAGTTTGGTCCGCTTTTATTATTTTGGGAAGAAGAGTGTTTAGTCTTTTGGCGAGCAATTTGATAATTCTTTTATAGTCGAAATCCAACAAGCTTATGGACCGGAAGGACGAGCATTGAGTCTGGGAGAACTCCGTTTCTGCAACAATCCTCCAGCATTGGCATGAAGATAAATATATGCCATTTAGCAGACGCTTTTATCCAAAGCGACTTACAGTCATGTGTGCATACATTCTACGTATGGGTGGTCCCGGGGATCGAACCCACTACCCTGGCGTTACAAGCGCCATGCTCTACCAACTGAGCTACAGAAGGACCACCACCAAGATAGGGCTGAGCTGGGGCCAAAAAGCTTTGTAGAACTCTCTGGGGAATCCATCTGGGCCTGGGGACTTATTAGGTGGTAATCGCCTCCAGGATCTCCTCAGGACTGAAGGGGGAGTTGAAAGCTAAAGGAGTTTGAACTTGGAGGTAAGATTAGGAATTGGAAGCTCTTAGTTCATGCGGCCATCTTGTTCAAGGGTCACGTGACCCCCCCCCTGTAGTGTATTTCTGTATTGGTTTAGTGATTCACCGTAGTGAAGGCGTAGGCTCAGGTTTTCCGTAGTGTATTTCTGTATTGGTTTAGTGATTCACCATAGTGAAGGCGTAGGCTCAGGTTTTCCGTAGTGTATTTCTGTATTGGTTTAGTGATTCACCGTAGTGAAGGCGTAGGCTCAGGTTTTCCGTAGTGTATTTCTGTATTGTTTTAGTGATTCACCATAGTGAAGGCGTAGGCTCAGGTTTTCCGTAGTGTATTTCTGTATTGGTTTAGTGATTCACCATAGTGAAGGCGTAGGCTCAGGTTTTCCGTAGTGTATTTCTGTATTGGTTTAGTGATTCACCATAGTGAAGGCGTAGGCTCAGGTTTTCCGTAGTGTATTTCTGTATTGTTTTAGTGATTCACCATAGTGAAGGCGTAGACTCAGGTTTTCCGTAGTGTATTTCTGTATTGGTTTAGTGATTCACCATAGTGAAGGCGTAGACTCAGGTTTTCCGTAGTGTATTTCTGTATTGGTTTAGTGATTCACCATAGTGAAGGCGTAGGCTCAGGTTTTCCGTAGTGTATTTCTGTATTGGTTTAGTGATTCACCATAGTGAAGGCGTAGGCTCAGGTTTTCCGTAGTGTATTTCTGTATTGGTTTAGTGATTCACCATAGTGAAGGCGTAGGCTCAGGTTTTCCGTAGTGTATTTCTGTATTGGTTTAGTGATTCACCATAGTGAAGGCGTAGGCTCAGGTTTTCCGTAGTGTATTTCTGTATTGGTTTAGTGATTCACCATAGTGAAGGCGTAGGCTCAGGTTTTCCGTAGTGTATTTCTGTATTGGTTTAGTGATTCACCGTAGTGAAGGCGTAGGCTCAGGTTTTCCGTAGTGTATTTCTGTATTGGTTTAGTGATTCACCGTAGTGAAGGCGTAGGCTCAGGTTTTCTGTAGTGTATTTCTGTATTGGTTTAGTGATTCACCGTAGTGAAGGCGTAGACTCAGGTTTTCTGGGTCTCTGTGTTTTTGGTTGGACAGGATTCTCAGTTTGTTTCTTAGGTTTTTGGATTCTTCATCAAACCATTTTGTCGTTGTTTTTCATTTTCTTTGGTTCTCTGCTGGACATTTTTAGATTTGATAAGGAAGCTGAGAGGTCAAATATACTGTTTAGGTTTTCTACTACCAAGTTTACACCTTCACTGTTACAGTGGAACGTTTTACCCAGGAAGTTGTCTTGAAGGGATTGGAATTGTTGTTGTCTCATTGTTTTTTGGTTGGTTTCTACACTACATTCCTTCCAGCTGTAGCATTTCTTAAATCTATTCAGTTCCTTTGGTTTTGATGTCTCTTGATTGAGTATTGCTCTGTTCAAGTAGACTGTGATTTTGCTGTGGCCTGATAGGGGTGTCAGTGGGCTGACTGTGAACGCTCTGAGACACTCTGGGTTGAGGTCAGTGATAAAGTAGTCTACAGTCCTACTGCCAAGAGATGAGCTATAGGTGTACCTACCATAGGAGTCCCCTCGAAGCCTACCATTGATTATGTACATACCCAGGATGTAACAGAGCTATAGGTGTACCTACCATAGGAGTCCCCTCGAAGCCTACCATTGATTATGTACATACCCAGGATGTAACAGAGCTATAGGTGTACCTACCATAGGAGTCTCCTCGAAGCCTACCATTGACTATGTACATACCCAGGATGTAACAGAGCTATAGGTGTACCTACCATAGGAGTCCCCTCAAAGCCTACCGTTGACTATGTACATACCCAGGATGTAACAGAGCTATAGGTGTACCTACCATAGGAGTCCCCTCAAAGCCTACCATTGACTATGTACATACCCAGGATGTAACAGAGCTGCAGGAGTTGTGACCCGATTGTGTTGGTTATATTGTGGTAGCTGTGTCTAGGGGGGAATATGGGGGAGGGAATGCTGTCACCTAGTGGGGTTGGGCCTGTTGCAGGATGGGGTGTGGGGGGAGGGGGGGTGTATTAGTGGGGGTTGGGCCTGTTGCAGGATGGGGTGGGGGGGTGTAATTAGTGGGGGTTGGGCCTGTTGCAGGATGGGGTGTGGGGGTGTATGGGGTAGTGGGGGGGGTTGGGCCTGTTGCAGGATGGGGTGTGGGGGAGGGGGTGTATTAGTGGGGGTTGGGCCTGTTGCAGGATGGGGTGTGGGGGGAGGGGGTGTATTAGTGGGGGTTGGGCCTGTTGCAGGATGGGGTGTGGGGGGTGTATTAGTGGGGGTTGGGCCTGTTGCAGGATGGGGTGTGGGGGGTGTATTAGTGGGGGTTGGGCCTGTTGCAGGGGGGTGTATTAGTGGGGGTTGGGCCGGGGGTGTATTAGTGGGGGTTGGGCCGGGGGGTGTATTAGTGGGGGTTGGGCCTGTTGCTCTGCTCATGGCCTGGGCATATTTCCTGCTGTCATGTTGAGGTCTCTCTTCTTCTCTCTGTAGCTGTGTATTGTCTCTAACTCATCCCTCTCTTCTTCTCTCTCTAGCTGTGTATTGTCTCTAACTCATCCCTCTCTTCTTCTCTCTGTAGCTGTGTATTGTCTCTAACTCATCCCTCTCTTCTTCTCTCTGTAGCTGTGTATCGTCTCTAACTCATCCCTCTCTTCTTCTCTCTGTAGCTGTGTATTGTCTCTAACTCATCCCTCTCTTCTTCTCTCTGTAGCTGTGTATTGTCTCTAACTCATCCCTCTCTTCTTCTCTCTGTAGCTGTGTATGCTGGATGCAGACAAGGACATGGAGAAGTCCGATGACATGTGGGTGGACCTATCTGACGAGGACATCTGTAATTGGCTGATGTTTGTTCGGCCCGCCCAGAACCACCTGGAACAGAACCTGGTAGCCTATCAGTGCGGCTCTGAAATCTTCTACACAACCATCAAGAACATCAGCCCAAACAGGAGCTAAAGGTAGGCTGCCGTGTCTGAGAGCATCGCCGACCGAGATGACTGATCTACACATCATAATCGGTAGTTGTTTCTGATGGTCTATTACAGAGGTCTACACTACGTAGCAGGTCTACACTACGTAGCAGGTCTACACTACGTAGCAGGTCTACACTACGTAGCAGGTCTATACTACGTAGCAGGTCTATACTACGTAGCAGGTCTATACTACGTAGCAGGTCTATACTACGTAGCAGGTCTATACTACGTAGCAGGTCTACACTACGTAGCAGGTCTACACTACGTAGCAGGTCTATACTACGTAGCAGGTCTATACTACGTAGCAGGTCTACACTACGTAGCAGGTCTACACTACGTAGCAGGTCTACACTACGTAGCAGGTCTACACTACGTAGCAGGTCTATACTACGTAGCAGGTCTACACTACGTAGCAGGTCTACACTACGTAGCAGGTCTACACTACGTAGCAGGTCTACACTACGTAGCAGGTCTACACTACGTAGCAGGTCTATACTATGTAGCAGGTCTATTACAGAGGTCTACTACGTAGCAGGTCTATACTATGTAGCAGGTCTATTACAGAGGTCTACTACGTAGCAGGTCTATACTACGTAGCAGGTCTATACTACGTAGCAGGTCTATACTACGTAGCAGGTCTACACTACGTAGCAGGTCTACACTACGTAGCAGGTCTACACTACGTAGCAGGTCTATACTACGTAGCAGGTCTATACTACGTAGCAGGTCTATACTACGTAGCAGGTCTATACTACGTAGCAGGTCTACACTACGTAGCAGGTCTACACTACGTAGCAGGTTTGAGGAGTAAGCGAGGTAACTTTGGTCAACTCTTGAGTTCATTTCGGGATAACCAGTCATACGAAAGTGGCTCACCTTCTAGCCAGGTAAATTTCTATGGCAACGAATGCTTCAGAACTAACCCGCTCCAGGGCAGGCTAACTCACTGCTAACTCACTGCTAACTCACTGCTAACTCACTGCTAACTCACTGCTAACTCACTGCTAGCTCACTGCTAACTCACTGCTAACTCACTGCTAACTCACTGCTAACTCACTGCTAACTCACTGCTAACTCACTGCTAACTCACTGCTAACTCACTGCTAACTCACTGCTAGCTCACTGCTAACTCACTGCTAGCTCCGCTTACCCTGAATGAAATGACTGAGATCAGATTCCCTTCCCCTTGCAAAGATCGTGTCATTATCACCTTAATTTGAGGAAGATGAATGATTTTAAAATATTTTATGTAGCCCAACTAAGTTAAAATATCTTATTTTATATTTGATCTTTTCTTTTCTTTAACCTTTATTTAACTAGGCAAGTCAGTTTAAGAACAAAATCTTATTTTCAATGACGGTCTACCAAAAAGTGTCCTGCTGGGACAGATTAAAATGTCAATATAAATATAGGACAAAACACACATCACAACAAGAGAGACACCACAACACTACATAAAGAGAGACCTAAGACAACAACACAACATGACAACACAACATGGTAGCAACACAACATGACAACACAACATGGTAGCAACACAACATGGTAGCAACACAACATGGTAGCAACACAACATGGTGGCAACACAACATGGTAGCAACACAACATGGTAGCAACACAACATGGTAGCAACACAACATGGTAGCAGCACAACATGGTGGCAACACAACATGGTAGCAACACAACCTGGTAACGTTACCAGTATATCAGTCACGTTACCTCATTGGCTAGCTAGCTAACAACCTGGTAATGTTACCAGTATATCAGTCACGTTACCTCATTGGCTAGCTAGCTAACAACCTGGTAATGTTACCAGTATATCAGTCACGTTACCTCATTGGCTAGCTAGCTAACAACCTGGTAATGTTACCAGTATATCAGTCACGGTACCTCATTGGTTAGCTAGCTAACAACCTGGTAATGTTACCAGTATATCAGTCACGTTACCTCATTGGCTAGCTAGCTAACAACCTGGTAACGTTACCAGTATATCAGTCACGTTACCTCATTGGCTAGCTAGCTAACAACCTGGTAACGTTACCAGTATATCAGTCACGTTACCTCATTGGCTAGCTAGCTAACAACCTGGTAAC
>NW_025752069.1:0-13537 GCF_021184085.1 Oncorhynchus gorbuscha | reverse complement strand
CTCACAATCAAATGTAGACCGCATTATCTTCCAAGAGAATTCTCTTTGATTATAATCACAGCCGTATATATCCCCCCCCAAGCAGACACATCGATGGCTCTGAACGAACTTTATTTAACTCCTTGCAAACTGGAAAACATTTATCCGGAGGCTGCATTCATTGTAGCTGGGGATTTTAAAAGACTCCTAAATTTTATCAGCATATCGATTGCAACCAGGGGTGGTAAAACCTTGGATCATTGTTACTCTAACTTCCGCGACGCATATAGGCCCTGCCCCGCCCCTTTTGGAAAAGCTGACCACGACTCCATTTTGCTGATCCCTGCCTACAGGCAGAAATTAAAACAAGAGGCTCCCACGCTGAGTCTGTCCAACGCTGGTCAGACCAAGCTGACTCTACACTCAAGACTGCTTCCATCACGTGGACTGGGACATGTTTCGTATTGCGTCAGATGGGAATATTGACGAATACGCTGATTCGGTGTGCGAGTTCATTAGAACGTGCGTCGAAGATGTCGTTCCCATAGCAACGATAAAAACATTCCTAACCAGAAACCGTGGATTGATGGCAGCATTCGCGTGAAACTGAAAGCGCGAACCACTGCTTTTAATCAGGGCAAGGTGTCTGGCAACATGACTGAATACAAACAGTGCAGCTATTCCCTCCGTAAGGCTATTAAACAAGCTAAGCGTCAGTACAGAGACAAAGTGGAATCTCAATTCAATGGCTCAGACACAAGAGGCATGTGGCAGGGTCTACAGTCAATCACGGACTACAAGATGAAATCCAGCCCAGTCACGGACCAGGATGTCTTGCTCCCAGGCAGACTAAATAACTTTTTTGCCCGCTTGAGGACAATACAGTGCCACTGACACGGCCTGCAACGGAAACATGCGGTCTCTCCTTCACTGCAGCCGAGGTGAGTAAGACATTTAAACGTGTTAACCCTCGCAAGGCTGCAGGCCCAGACGGCATCCCCAGCCGCGCCCTCAGAGCATGCGCAGACCAGCTGGCCGGTGTGTTTACGGACATATTCAATCAATCCCTATACCAGTCTGCTGTTCCCACATGCTTCAAGAGGGCCACCATTGTTCCTGTTCCCAAGAAAGCTAAGGTAACTGAGCTAAACGACTACCGCCCGTAGCACTCACTTCCGTCATCATGAAGTGCTTTGAGAGACTAGTCAAGGACCATATCACCTCCACCCTACCTGACACCCTAGACCCACTCCAATTTGCTTACCGCCCAAATAGGTCCACAGACGATGCAATCTCA
This sequence comes from Oncorhynchus gorbuscha, assembly GCF_021184085.1. Classification (NCBI taxonomy): domain Eukaryota; kingdom Metazoa; phylum Chordata; class Actinopteri; order Salmoniformes; family Salmonidae; genus Oncorhynchus; species Oncorhynchus gorbuscha. Next base: position 12,261 of record NW_025752069.1, on the reverse strand, counting down.
ACCACACTGCACACTGCCCTAACCCACCTGGACAAGAGGAATACCTATGTGAGAATGCTGTTCATCGACTACAGCTCGGCATTCAACACCATAGTACCCTCCAAGCTCGTCATCAAGCTCGAGACCCTGGGTCTCGACCCCGCCTGTGCAACTGGGTACTGGACTTCCTGACGGGCCGCCCCAGGTGGTGAGGGTAGGCAACAACATCTCCTCCCCGCTGATCCTCAACACGGGGGCCCCACAAGGGTGCGTTCTGAGCCCTCTCCTGTACTCCCTGTTCACCCACGACTGCGTGGCCACGCACGCTCCAACTCAATCATCAAGTTTGCGGACGACACAACAGTGGTAGGCTTGATTACCAACAACGACGAGACGGCCTACAGGGAGGAGGTGAGGGCCCTTGGAGTGTGGTGTCAGGAAAATAACCTCACACTCAACGTCAACAAAACTAAGGAGATGATTGTGGACTTCAGGAAACAGCAGAGGGAACACCCCTATCCACATCGATGGAACAGTAGTGGAGAGGGTAGCTAGTTTTAAGTTCCTCGGCATACACATCACAGACAAACTGAATTGGTCCACTCACACTGACAGCGTCGTGAAGAAGGCGCAGCAGCGCCTATTCAACCTCAGGAGGCTGAAGAAATTCGGCTTGTCACCAAAAGCACTCACAAACTTCTACAGATGCACAATCGAGAGCATCCTGGCGGGCTGTATCACCGCCTGGTACGGCAACTGCCCGCCCTCAACCGTAAGGCTCTCCAGAGGGTAGTGAGGACTGCACAACGATCACCGGGGGCAAACTACCTGCCCTCCAGGACACCTACACCACCCGTTGTTACAGGAAGGCCATAAAGATCATCAAGGACATCAACCACCCGAACCACTGCCTGTTCACCCCGCTATCATCCAGAAGGCGAGGTCAGTACAGGTCTGCATCAAAAGCTGGGACCGAGAGACTGAAAAACAGCTTCTATCTCAAGGCCATCAGACTGTTAAACAGCCACCACTAACACTGAGTGGCTGCTGCCAACACACTGTCATTGACACTGACCCAACTCCAGCCATTTTAATAATGGGAATTGATGGAAATGATGTAAATATATCACTAGCCACTTTAAACAATGCTACCTTATATAATGTTACTTACCCTTCATTATTCATCTCATATGCATATGTATATACTGTACTCTACATCATCACTGCATCCTTATGTAACACATGTATCACTAGCCACTTTAACTATGCCACTTTGTTTACTTTGTCTACACACTCATCTCATATGTATATACTGTACTCGATACCATCTACTGTATGCTGCTCTGTACCATCACTCATTCATATATCCTTATGTACATGTTCCTTATCCCCTTACACTGTGTATAAGACAGTAGTTTTGGAATTGTTAGTTAGATTACTTGTTGGTTATCACTGCATTGTCGGAACTAGAAGCACAAGCATTTCGCTACACTCGCATTAACATCTGCTAACCATGTGTATGTGACAAATAAAATTTGATTTGATTTGATTTGATTTGGCTTCATCAATAAGTGTATCGATGACGTCGTCCCCACAGTGACCGTACGTACATACCCCAACCAGAAGCCATAGATTACAGGCAACAAGCATCACTGAGCTTTCAAGGATCGGGACTCTAACTCGGAAGCTTATAATAAATCCTGCTATGTCCTCCGACGAACCATCAAACAGGCAAAGCGTCAATACAGGACTAAAGGTTGAATCATACTACACCGGCTTTGATTCCCGTCGGATGTGGCAGGGCTGGCAAACAATTACAGACTACAAAGGGATGCACAGCCGAGCTGCCCAGTGACACGAGCCTACCAGAGAAGCAACACTTTTTCTATGCTCTCTTCGAGGCAAATAACACTGAAACTGTGTGATCACGCTCTCCGCAGCCGATGTGAGTGAGACCTTTAAACAGGTAAACATTCATAAGGCAGCAGCAAACCGTGGGGGCCAGATGGATTACCAGGACGTGTGCTCTGGGCATGCGCTGACCAACTGGCAAGTGTCTTCACTGACATTTTCAAACTCTCCCTGTCCGAGTCTGTAATACCAACATGTTTTAAGCAGACCACCATAGTGCCTATGCCCAAGAACACTAAAGTAACCTGCCTAAATGACTACCGCCCGTAGCACTAATGTCGATAGCCATGAAGTGCTTTGACAGTCTGGCCTTGGCTCACATCACCCTTATCCCAGAAACCCCTAGACCCACTCCAATTTGCATACCACCCCAACAGATCCACAGATGATACAATCTCTATTGCACTCCACACTGCCCTTTCCTACCTTGACAAAAGGAACACCTATGTGAGAATGCTGCTCATGACTACAGCTCAGCGTTCAACACCACAGTGCCTTTAAAGCTCATCACTAAGCTAAGGACCCTGGGACTAAACACCTCCCTCTGCAACTGGATCCTGGACTTCCTGACGGGCCGCCCCTAGGTCGTAAGGGTAGGTAAACAACACATCCGCCACGCTGATCCTCAACACTGGAGCTCCCCATGGGTGCATGCTCAGTCCCCTCCTGTACTCCTGTTCACTCTGACTGCATGGCCAAACACAACTCCAACACCATCATTAAGTTTGACGACACAACAGTGGTAGGCCTGATCACCGACAACGATGAGACAGCCTATAGGGGAGGTCAGAGACCTGGCCGTGGGTGCCAGGACAACAACCTCTCCATCAACGTGATCAAGACAAAGGAGATGATTGTGGACTACAGGAAAAGAGGACCGAGCACGTCCCCATTCTCATCGACGGGGCTGTAGTGGAACAGGTTGAGAGCTTCCAAGTTCTGGGTGTCCACATCACCAACAAACTAACATGGTCCAAGCACACCAAGGCAGTCATGAAGAACCTAAACCTATTTCGCCTCAGGAGACTGAAAATATTTGGCATGGGTCCTCAGATCCTCAAAGGTTCTAGAACTGCAACAGCTCGAGCATCCTGACAGGTTGCATCACTGCCTGGTACGGCAATTGCTCGGCCTCAACCGCCAAGGCACGGCAGAGGGGTCACGAAGGACCCAGTACATCACCAAGCTTCCTGCCATCCAGGACCTCTAACCAGGCGGTGTCACAAGAAGGCCCTACAAATTGTCAAAGATTCAAACCACCCTGGTCATAGACTGTTCTCTCTGCTACCGCACGGCTAGCGGTACTGGAGCACCAGGTCTATTTCCAAGGGGCTACTAAAACAGCTTCTACTCCCCAAGCCATAAGACTCCAGAACACCTAATCAAATGGCTACCCAGACTATTTGCATTGCCCCCTCCCCTCTTTTACACCACGGCTTCTTGTTATTATCTAGTCACTTTAATAACTCTACCTACATGTCCATATTACCTCAACTAACCGATACCCCCGCACCTTGACTCTGTACCGGTACCCCCTGTATATAGCCTCCATATTGACTCCATACTGGTACCCCCTGTATATAGTCTCCACATTGACTCTGTATCGGTACACCCCTGTATATAGCCTCCACATTGACTCTGTACCGGTACCCCCCTGTATATAGTCTCCACATTGACTCTGTACCGGTACCCCCTGTATATAGCCTCCACATTGACTCTGTACCGGTACCCCCTGTATATAGTCTCCACATTGACTCTGTACCAGTACCCCCCTGTATACAGCCTCCACATTGACTCTGTACAAGTACCCCCTGTATATTGCCTCCACAATGACTCTGTACCAGTACCCCCTGTATATAGCCTCCACATTGACTCTGTACTGGTACCCCCTGTATATAGCCTCCACATTGACTCTGTACCAGTACCACCCTGTATATAGCCTCCACATTGACTCTGTACTGGTACCCCCTGTATATAGCCTCCACATTGACTCTGTACCGGTACCCCCTGTATATAGTCTCCACATTGACTCTGTACCAGTACCCCCTGTATATAGCCTCCACATTGACTCTGTACCAGTACCCCCTGTATATAGCCTCCACATTGACTCTGTACCAGTACCCCTCTGTATATAGCCTCCACATTGACTCTGTACCAGTACCCCTCTGTATATAGCCTCCGCATTGACTCTGTACCAGTACCCCTCTGTATATAGCCTCCGCATTGACTCTGTACCAGTACCCCTCTGTATATAGCCTCCACATTGACTCTGTACCAGTACCCCCTGTATATAGCCTCCACATTGACTCTGTACCAGTACCCCCTGTATATAGCCTCCACATTGACTCTGTACCAGTACCCCCTGTATATAGCCTCCACATTGACTCTGTACCAGTACCCCTCTGTATATAGCCTCCACATTGACTCTGTACCAGTACCCCCCTGTATATAGCCTCCACATTGACTCTGTACCAGTACCCCCCTGTATATAGTCTCCACATTGACTCTGTACTGGTACCCCTCTGTATATAGCCTCCGCATTGACTCTGTACCAGTACCCCTCTGTATATAGCCTCCACATTGACTCTGTACCAGTACCCCTCTGTATATAGCCTCCACATTGACTCTGTACCAGTACCCCTCTGTATATAGCCTCCACATTGACTCTGTACCAGTACCCCCCTGTATATAGCCTCCACATTGACTCTGTACCAGTACCCTCTGTATATAGCCTCCACATTGACTCTGTACCAGTACCCCTCTGTATATAGCCTCCACATTGACTCTGTACCAGTACCCCTCTGTATATAGCCTCCACATTGACTCTGTACCAGTACCCCTCTGTATATAGCCTCCACATTGACTCTGTACCAGTACCCCCTGTATATAGCCTCCACATTGACTCTGTACCAGTACCCCTCTGTATACAGCCTCCGCATTGACTCTGTACCAGTACCCCCCTGTATATAGCCTCCACATTGACTCTGTACCAGTACCCCTCTGTATATAGCCTCCACATTGACTCTGTACCAGTACCCCTCTGTATATAGCCTCCACATTGACTCTGTACCAGTACCCCCTGTATATAGCCTCCACATTGACTCTGTACCAGTACCCCCTGTATATAGCCTCCACATTGACTCTGTACCAGTACCCCCTGTATATAGCCTCCACATTGACTCTGTACCAGTACCCCCTGTATATAGTCTCCACATTGACTCTGTACCAGTACCCCCTGTATATAGCCTCCACATTGACTCTGTACCAGTACCCCCTGTAAATAGCCTCCACATTGACTCTGTACCAGTACCCCCTGTATATAGTCTCCACATTGACTCTGTACCAGTACCCCCTGTATATAGCCTCCACATTGACTCTGTACCAGTACCCCCTGTAAATAGCCTCCACATTGACTATTGTTATTTTACTGCTGCACTTTAATTACTTGTTACTTTTATTTCTTCATTCTTCATTTATCCTTGTTTTTTTACTGCTGTTGTTGGTTTTGTATTCACTAATAAAAGTTTATTGGAGTTTTTTATTTGATAACTAATGCACTTTATAAGAGAGGATGCTATTTGAGATGCTAGGAGTGTTTAGTGTTAATGCACTTTATAGGAGAGGATGCTATTTGAGATGCTAGGAGTGTTTAGTGTTAATGCTCTTTATAGGAGAGGGTGATATTTGAGATGCTAGGAGTGTTTAGTGTTAATGCTCTTTATAGGAGAGGGTGATATTTGAGATGCTAGGAGTGTTTAGTGTTAATGCTCTTTATAGGAGAGGGTGATATTTGAGATGCTAGGAGTGTTTAGTGTTAATGCTCTTTATAGGAGAGGGTGATATTTGAGATGCTAGGAGTGTCTAGTTTTCATGTGGCGTAGTCTGATGCGATGTGGATGTGCAGGACAGGGTGAGATTAGGCCTGCTATCTATTTGGGGTTAGGGTTTCTCTCTTTGTCTCTCTCTCTCTCCCTGTATCTCTCGCTGTCTGTCTCTCTCTCCCTGTATCTCTGACTGTCTGTATCTCTGTCTGTCTGTCTGTCTGTCTGTCTGTCTGTCTGTCTGTCTGTCTGTCTGTCTGTCTGTCTGTCTGTCTGTCTGTCTGTCTGTCTGTCTGTCTGTCTGTCTGTCTGTCTGTCTGTCTGTCTGTCTGTCTGTCTGTCTGTCTGTCTGTCTCTCTGTCTCTCTGTCTCTCTGTCTCTCTGTCTCTCTGTCTCTCTGTCTCTCTGTCTCTCTCCCTCTCTCCCTCTCTCCCTCTCTCCCTCTCTCTCTCCTTGGTTGGTGACAGAAGCACCATATCATCAGCAAACAGTAGACATTTGAATTCAGATTCTAGTAGGGTGAGGCCGGGTGCTGCAGACTTTTCTAGTGCCCTCGCCAATTTGTTGATATATACGTTGAAGGGGGTGGGGCTTAAGCTGCATCCCTGTCTCACCCCACGGCCCTGTGGGAAGACGTGTGTGTTTTTTGCCTATTTTAACCTGCACACTTGTTGTTTGTGTACATGGATTTTATAATGTCGTATGTTTTACCCCCAACACCACTTTCCATCAGTTTGTATAGCAGACCCTCATGCCAGATTGAGTCGAAGGCTTAAAGACTTTGCCTTTGTTTTGGTTTGTTTGGTTGTCAATTAGGGTGTGCAGGGTGAATACGTGGTCTGTCATATGGTAATTTGGTAAAAGGCCAATTTGACATTTGCTCAGTACATTGTTTTCACTGAGGAAATGTAAGAGTCTGCTGTTAATGATAATGCAGAGGATTTCTCCAAGGTTACTGTTGACGCATATCCCACAGTAGTTATTGGGGTCAAATTTGTCTCCACTTTTGTGGATTGGGGAGATCAGTCCTTGGTTCCAAATATTGGGGAAGATGCCAGAGCTGAGGATGATGTTTTAATATAGCCAATTGAAATGTGTTGTCTGTATATTTGATCATTTCATTGAGGATACCATCAACACCACAGGCCTTTTTGGGTTGGAGGGTTTGTATTTTGTCCTGTAGTTCATTCAAGGTAATTGGAGAATCCAGTGGGTTCTGGTCGTCTTTAATAGTTGATTCTAAGCTGTGTATTTGATCATGTATATGTTTTTGCTGTTTGTTCTTTGTTATCGAGCCAAATGATTGGAGAAGTGGTTTACCCAGACATCTTTACCCACATAATTATGTGTGTTGTTGTTTGTTTAGTGTTTTCCAATTTTCCCAGAAGTGGTCTATGGATTATTCAATTGCATTGAGCTGATTTCTGACATGCTGTTCCTTCTTCTTCCGTAGTGTATTTCTGTATTGTTTTAGTAATTCACCATAGTGAAGGCCTAGACTCAGGGTTTCCGGGTCTCTGTGTTTTGGTTGGACAGGTTCTCAATTTCTTTCTTCGATTTTTGCATTCTTCATCAAACCATTTGTCATTGTTGTTCATTTTCTTCAGTTTTCTGTTTGAGATTTTTAGATTTGATAGGGAAGCTGAGAGGTCAAATATACTGTTAAGATGTTCTACTGCCAAGTTTACACCTTCACTATTACAGTGGAACGTTTTACCCAGGAAATTGTCTAAAAGGGATTGAATTTGTTGTTGCCTAATTGTTTTTGGGTAGTTTTCCAAAGTGCATTCCTTCCATCTATAGCATTTCTTAATGCTACTCAGTTCCTTTGGTCCTCTATATGCAGGTCCAGGTGGGGGGGATCTGGATGTAGGTATTCTCTGCGTGGGGCCTCTATATGTAGGTCCAGGTGGGGGGTGGTCCCGCAGGTCTGGGAGAGTGTATCGCTGGTCTGGGCGGGGTGTCTATTGATCTGTTGCTCCTGTGTGAAGTGTTGGGCCTACATTTGAGAGCGATGTCCTTTAGAGTCCAGGCGAAGGTGGGCACTGCTGCCTTGTATAGGTGGACCTGGTCATAGAGGCTCTGCAAGTCCAGGTTGGAGTGGTGGGCCAGGAAAACATTTGGTTTTGAGGCACAGTCACGGGAAATACTTGCGTTTACCTGCTGTATAGTAGCAGGGTGGAAGTCTTTTCGTGGTAGCAGGGTGAGATAACCACTTGTGCGTTGGGGAAAGTAGAAGAAGCCTTTTTTGGGGAATCACTTTTTCGTTTCAGTGCTTTGGCCACCCTTTCCTGCTGTGTTCTCAGGTTGTTTGTGCCTGTGTGTTTTATTATGTGGCTGGGGTGAACCTAGTTGGTCCTCAACCTAGTTGGTGACCCTAGTTGGTCCTCAGACAGAAGGTCTAGGGCGCGCTGGGTGAACCTAGCTGGTCCTCAGACAGAAGGTCCTCCTAGACAGAAGGTCTACGCTGGGTGAACCTAGGGTGCGCTGGGTGAACCTAGTTGGGTCCTCAGACAGAAGGTCTAGGTGCGCTGGGTGTTTGAGACAGAAGGTCTAGGGCGCGCTGGGTATCACACGCGCTGGGTGAACCTGTTTGGAAGGTCTAGGGCGAGTTTAGACACACTGTGTTTGGACACCAGAGTTTAGACACACTGTACACTGTGTTTGGACACTGTGTTTGGACACCAGAGTTTAGACACACTGTGTTTGGACACCAGAGTTTAGACACACTGTGTTTGGACACCAGAGTTTAGACACACTGTGTTTGGACACCAGAGTTTAGACACACTGTGTTTGGACACAGAGTTTAGACACACTGTGTTTGGACACCAGAGTTTAGACACTGTGTTTGGACACCAGAGTTTAGACACACTGTGTTTGGACACCAGAGTTTAGACACACTGTGTTTGGACACCAGAGTTTAGACACACTGTGTTTGGACACCAGAGTTTAGACACACTGTGTTTGGACACCAGACACACTGTTTAGACACACTGTGTTTGGACACCAGAGTTTAGACACACTGTGTTTGGACACCAGAGTTTAGACACACTGTGTTTGGACACCAGAGTTTAGACACACTGTGTTTGGACACCAGAGTTTAGACACACTGTGACACACTTTGGACACCAGAGTTTAGACACACTGTGTTTGGACACCAGAGTTTAGACACACTGTGTTTGGACACCAGAGTTTAGACACACTGTGTTTGGACACCAGAGTTTAGACACACTGTGTTTGGACACCAGAGTTTAGACACACTGTGTGTTTGGACACCAGAGTTTAGACACACTGTGTTTGGACACCAGAGTTTAGACACACTGTGTTTGGACACCAGAGTTTAGACACACTGTGTTTGGACACCAGAGTTTAGACACACTGTGTTTGGACACCAGAGTTTAGACACACTGTGTTTGGACACCAGAGTTTGTGGACACACTGTGTTTGGACACCAGAGTTTAGACACACTGTGCTTCTGGACAATTGTAGAGTTTAGACACACTGTGTTTGGACACCAGAGTTTAGACACACTGTGTTTGGACACCCAGAGTTTAGACACACTGTGTTTGGACACCAGAGTTTAGACACACTGTGTTTGGACACCAGAGTTTAGACACACTGTGTTTGGACACCAGAGTTTAGACACACTGTGTTTGGACACCAGAGTTTAGACACACTGTGTTTGGACACCAGAGTTTAGACACACTGTGTTTGGACACCAGAGTTTAGACACACTGTGTTTGGACACCAGAGTTTAGACACACTGTGTTTGGACACCAGAGTTTAGACACACTGTGTTTGGACACCAGAGTTTAGACACACTGTGTTTGGACACCAGAGTTTAGACACACTGTGTTTGGACATCCCAGAGTTTAGACACACTGTGTTTGGACACCAGAGTTTAGACACACTGTGTTTGGACACCAGAGTTTAGACACACTGTGTTTGGACACCAGAGTTTAGACACACTGTGTTTGGACACCAGAGTTTAGACACACTGTGTTTGGACACCAGAGTTTAGACACACTGTGTTTGGACACCAGAGTTTAGACACACTGTGTTTGGACACCAGAGTTTAGACACACTGTGTTTGGACACCAGAGTTTAGACACACTGTGTTTGGACACCAGAGTTTAGACACACTGTGTTTGGACACCAGAGTTTAGACACACTGTGTTTGGACACCAGAGTTTAGACACACTGTGTTTGGACACCAGAGTTTAGACACACTGTGTTTGGACACCAGAGTTTAGACACACTGTGTTTGGACACCAGAGTTTAGACACACTGTGTTTGGACACCAGAGTTTAGACACACTGTGTTTGGACACCAGAGTTTAGACACACTGTGTTTGGACACCAGAGTTTAGACACACTGTGTTTGGACACCAGAGTTTAGACACACTGTGTTTGGACACCAGAGTTTAGACACACTGTGTTTGGACACCAGAGTTTAGACACACTGTGTTTGGACACCAGAGTTTAGACACACTGTGTTTGGACACCAGAGTTTAGACACACTGTGTTTGGACACCAGAGTTTAGACACACTGTGTTTGGACACCAGAGTTTAGACACACTGTGTTTGGACACCAGAGTTTAGACACACTGTGTTTGGACACCAGAGTTTAGACACACTGTGTTTGGACACCAGAGTTTAGACACACTGTGTTTGGACACCAGAGTTTAGACACACTGTGTTTGGACACCAGAGTTTAGACACACTGTGTTTGGACACCAGAGTTTAGACACACTGTGTTTGGACACCAGAGTTTAGACACACTGTGTTTGGACACCAGAGTTTAGACACACTGTGTTTGGACACCAGAGTTTAGACACACTGTGTTTGGACACCAGAGTTTAGACACACTGTGTTTGGACACCAGAGTTTAGACACACTGTGTTTGGACACCAGAGTTTAGACACACTGTGTTTGGACACCAGAGTTTAGACACACTGTGTTTGGACACCAGAGTTTAGACACACTGTGTTTGGACACCAGAGTTTAGACACACTGTGTTTGGACACCAGAGTTTAGACACACTGTGTTTGGACACCAGAGTTTAGACACACTGTGTTTGGACACCAGAGTTTAGACACACTGTGTTTGGACACCAGAGTTTAGACACACTGTGTTTGGACACCAGAGTTTAGACACACTGTGTTTGGACACCAGAGTTTAGACACACTGTGTTTGGACACCAGAGTTTAGACACACTGTGTTTGGACACCAGAGTTTAGACACACTGTGTTTGGACACCAGAGTTTAGACACACTGTGTTTGGACACCAGAGTTTAGACACACTGTGTTTGGACACCAGAGTTTAGACACACTGTGTTTGGACACCAGAGTTTAGACACACTGTGTTTGGACACCAGAGTTTAGACACACTGTGTTTGGACACCAGAGTTTAGACACACTGTGTTTGGACACCAGAGTTTAGACACACTGTGTTTGGACACCAGAGTTTAGACACACTGTGTTTGGACACCAGAGTTTAGACACACTGTGTTTGGACACCAGAGTTTAGACACACTGTGTTTGGACACCAGAGTTTAGACACACTGTGTTTGGACACCAGAGTTTAGACACACTGTGTTTGGACACCAGAGTTTAGACACACTGTGTTTGGACACCAGAGTTTAGACACACTGTGTTTGGACACCAGAGTTTAGACACACTGTGTTTGGACACCAGAGTTTAGACACACTGTGTTTGGACACCAGAGTTTAGACACACTGTGTTTGGACACCAGAGTTTAGACACACTGTGTTTGGACACCAGAGTTTAGACACACTGTGTTTGGACACCAGAGTTTAGACACACTGTGTTTGGACACCAGAGTTTAGACACACTGTGTTTGGACACCAGAGTTTAGACACACTGTGTTTGGACACCAGAGTTTAGACACACTGTGTTTGGACACCAGAGTTTAGACACACTGTGTTTGGACACCAGAGTTTAGACACACTGTGTTTGGACACCAGAGTTTAGACACACTGTGTTTGGACACCAGAGTTTAGACACACTGTGTTTGGACACCAGAGTTTAGACACACTGTGTTTTGGACACCAGAGTTTAGACACACTGTGTTTGGACACCACAGAGTTTAGACACACTGTGTTTGGACACTAGAGTTTAGACACACTGTGTTTGGACACCAGAGTTTAGACACACTGTGTTTGGACACCAGAGTTTAGACACACTGTGTTTGGACACCAGAGTTTAGACACACTGTGTTTGGACACCAGAGTTTAGACACACTGTGTTTGGACACCAGAGTTTAGACACACTGTGTTTGGACACCAGAATTTAGACACACTGTGTTTGGACACCAGAGTTTAGACACACTGTGTTTGGACACCAGAGTTTAGACACACTGTGTTTGGACACCAGAGATTTAGACACACTGTGTTTGGACACCAGAGTTTAGACACACACTGTGTTTGGACACCAGAGTTTAGACACACTGTGTTTGGACACCAGAGTTTAGACACACTGTGTTTGGACACCAGGAGCTTAGACACACTGTGTTTGGACACCAGAGTTTA
>NW_025752068.1:0-13539 GCF_021184085.1 Oncorhynchus gorbuscha | reverse complement strand
CCCATACGTAGAATGTATGCACACATGACTGTAAGTCGCTAACTGCAGTTAAAACAATAAGAGAGAGGTTAATGGCATATATTATTATTATTACTTAAAAAGACTATCCACGAGTTCAACGAACCCTGGGGAAGTAGATAAACATAAACCTCACCGCCACAATCCCAAAGTATCCCTTTAAGGAAAAGAAGTGAGGAGAGGAGCTTGAGGAGAGGAGGCGAGGAAGCCTCTGTAGACTATTGAGATGCAACCCTATGACTGTGTTCTACTGCCACCCACAGGCTACATCCCAAATGGAATCCTATTCTATATATACTACTGTTGACCTGAAAACTATGGGTCCTTTTCCCTATATTGTACATTACTTGACCAGAGTCCTACCTTGTACAGTCAGTAGCCGGTTAGACAGTCAGTACATCCAGACCCAGTGCATCCGGTCTGGATGTAACATTATAGACAGGATCACTGGGTCTGGATGTAACATTATAGACAGGATCACTGGGTCTGGATGTAACATTATAGACAGGATCACTGGGTCTGGATGTAACATTATAGACAGGATCACTGGGTCTGGATGTAACATAGACAGGATCACTGGGTCTGGATGTAATATTATAGACAGGATCACTGGGTCTGGATGTAACATTATAGACAGGATCACTGGGTCTGGATATAACATTATAGACAGGATCACTGGGTCTAGATGTAACATTATAGACAGGATCTCTGGGTCTGGGTGTAACAGACAGGATCACTGGGTCTGGATGTAATATTATAGACAGGATCACTGGGTCTGGATGTAATATTATAGACAGGATCACTGGGTCTGGATGTAATATTATAGACAGGATCACTGGGTCTGGATGTAACATTATAGACAGGATCACTGGGTCTGGGTGTAACAGACAGGATCACTGGATCTGGATGTAACATTATAGACAGGATCACTGGATCTGGATGTAACATTATAGACAGGATCACTGGGTCTGGGTGTAACAGACAGGATCACTGGGTCTGGATGTAACATTATAGACAGGATCACTGGGTCTGGATGTAACATTATAGACAGGATCACTGGGTCTGGATGTAACATAGACAGGATCACTGGGTCTGGATGTAACATTATAGACAGGATCACTGGGTCTGGATGTAACATTATAGACAGGATCACTGGGTCTGGATGTAACATTATAGACAGGATCACTGGGTCTGGATGTAACATAGACAGGATCACTTGGTCTGGATGTAACATTATAGACAGGATCACTGGGTCTGGATGTAACATTATAGACAGGATCACTGGGTCTGGATGTAACATTATAGACAGGATCACTGGGTCTGGATGTAACATTATAGACAGGATCATTGGGTCTGGATGTAACATTATAGACAGGATCACTGGGTCTGGGTGTAACAGACAGGATCACTGGATCTGGATGTAACATTATAGACAGGATCACTGGGTCTGGATGTCACATTATAGACAGGATCACTGGGTCTAGATGTAACATTATAGACAGGATCACTGGGTCTGGATGTAACATTATAGACAGGATCACTGGGTCTGGATGTAACATTATAGACAGGATCACTGGGTCTGGATGTAACATTATAGACAGGATCACTGGGTCTGGATGTAACATTATAGACAGGATCACTGGGTCTGGGTGTAACATTATAGACAGGATCACTGGGTCTGGATGTAACATTATAGACAGGATCACTGGGTCTGGATGTAACATTATAGACAGGATCACTGGATCTGGATGTAACATTATAGACAGGATCACTGGGTCTGGGTGTAACAGACAGGATCACTGGGTCTGGATGTAACATTATAGACAGGATCACTGGGTCTGGATGTAACATTATAGACAGGATCACTGGGTCTGGATGTAACATTATAGACAGGATCACTGGGTCTGGATGTAACATTATAGACAGGATCACTGGGTCTGGATGTAACATTATAGACAGGATCACTGGGTCTGGATGTAACATTATAGACAGGATCACTGGGTCTAGATGTAATATTATAGACAGGATCACTGGGTCTAGATGTAATATTATAGACAGGATCACTGGGTCTGGATGTAACATTATAGACAGGATCACTGGGTCTGGATGTAACATTATAGACAGGATCACTGGGTCTGGATGTAACATTATAGACAGGATCACTGGGTCTAGATGTAATATTATAGACAGGATCACTGGGTCTGGATGTAACATTATAGACAGGATCACTGGGTCTGGATGTAACATAGACAGGATCACTGGGTCTGGATGTAACATTATAGACAGGATCACTGGGTCTGGATGTAACATTATAGACAGGATCACTGGGTCTGGATGTAACATTATAGACAGGATCACTGGGTCTGGATGTAACATAGACAGGATCACTGGGTCTGGATGTAACATTATAGACAGGATCACTGGGTCTGGATGTAACATTATAGACATGATCACTGGGTCTGGATGTAACATTATAGACAGGATCACTGGGTCTGGATGTAACATTATAGACAGGATCACTGGGTCTGGATGTAACATTATAGACAGGATCACTGGGTCTGGATGTAACATTATAGACAGGATCATTGGGTCTGGATGTAACATTATAGACAGGATCACTGGGTCTGGGTGTAACAGACAGGATCACTGGATCTGGATGTAACATTATAGACAGGATCACTGGGTCTGGATGTCACATTATAGACAGGATCACTGGGTCTAGATGTAACATTATAGACAGGATCACTGGGTCTGGATGTAACATTATAGACAGGATCACTGGGTCTGGATGTAACATTATAGACAGGATCACTGGGTCTGGATGTAACATTATAGACAGGATCACTGGGTCTGGATGTAACATTATAGACAGGATCACTGGGTCTGGATGTAACATTATAGACAGGATCACTGGGTCTGGATGTAACATTATAGACAGGATCACTGGGTCTGGATGTAACATTATAGACAGGATCACTGGGTCTGGATGTAACATAGACAGGATCACTGGGTCTGGATGTAACATTATAGACAGGATCACTGGGTCTGGGTGTAACATTATAGACAGGATCACTGGGTCTGGATGTAACATTATAGACAGGATCACTGGGTCTGGATGTAACATTATAGACAGGATCACTGGGTCTGGATGTAACATTATAGACAGGATCACTGGGTCTGGTTGTAACATTATAGACAGGATCACTGGGTCTGGATGTAACATTATAGACAGGATCACTGGGTCTGGATGTAACATTATAGACAGGATCACTGGGTCTGGATGTAACATTATAGACAGGATCACTGGGTCTGGATGTAACATTATAGACAGGATCACTGGGTCTGGATGTAACATTATAGACAGGATCACTGGGTTGTGATGTAACAGACAGGATCACTGGGTCTGGATATAACATTATAGACAGGATCACTGGGTCTGGATGTAACAGACAGGATCACTGGGTCTGGATATAACATTATAGACAGGATCACTGGGTCTGGATGTAACAGACAGGATCACTGGGTCTGGATGTAACATTATAGACAGGATCACTGGGTCTGGATGTAACATTATAGACAGGATCACTGGGTCTGGATGTAACAGACAGGATCACTGGGTCTAGATGTAACACATGTACAGTCAGCTTTAAAAGGCCTTGACCTTCTCACTTTTGACCTCAAGAGTATACATGGCTACGATTGGCAAAACCCCAAAGAACATTGAGCCAATGAGACGTCTGGCCCTGAGGCACCCTCTCCGCAGGGCGGGGCCAACCAGCAGGCCAGGCTGTCTGGTTTCAACACACCCTAAAAGGCCTCAGGACCAACCGATATTGCTAACCTTCAATGAAATACGCTCTTGTGTGATGAGCAACCTTGCTTGGGCTTTAGCTCTACAGGCTGCTCTTGTGTGATGAGCAACCTTGCTTGGGCTTTAGCTCTACAGGCTAACACCGTTTTGCAGCGCACAGTCAACCCAGGTTCAAACCCACACTGACCTCAGAAAAAACACTGTTGCTTAGTTACCTCTTGTGTCCATGGGAACAATTCAACTTTTATTTACAGTTTCAGTCTCAGACATTTTTAAAGGTAGACTGAGCTAACTGACGTGACGCCACGAGCAGCACCCGCAGATATTGAGATGAGCGAGATGCAACACTTCTCTCTGACACCAGTCACACACAGTATCTGCGCATGTGCACAGGTTTGTTTCACGTTGTTCACAGCCCGGCAGCCAGGGGACCAAAACAGCGGACAAGTTGAGCATCACGCTTCAAAACTCTTTAAGTTTGAGCCGCTATGCCGTTTACTTTCTACATGTACGTCATATTGCTGAGTCTACCTTTAAATTAAACGTATTTAATAAAATATTCCACAGATGTTTTTTATGATGTACAATAGCTATTTTAGTATGAATTATTTAAAAAAATAAAAATACAAAAAATGTAAATAAATATGTATTTTGTGACGTTATGTGTTTTTTTAAAGTACAGTTTACAACATTAAGTTATGGAAAAGTGTCTAACAGAATGGATGGAGAAAAGGGCTTTGTATTAGTTCCAATGGCTCCATATTCCCTATATAATATATTATTATATTATTATTATTATTATTATTATATTATATAGTACCCTACTGTTGACCAGGGCCTATAGGGCCCTATTCCCTATATAGTACCCTACTGTTGACCAGGGACTATAGGGCCCTATTCCCTATATAGTACCCTACTGTTGACCAGGACGTATAGGGCTCTGATTGAAAGTAGTATGCTGTATAGGGAATCATTTGGGTTGCAGACTCTGTACTACAAGTCACGTGACTGTTTTAAAGAGCCCTGTAAAAATGTTATGATAACGTTGTGACTGTGTTGTCTGGCCGTTATGATAGTGGTGACATGACATCAGCTCAACGTTGGTTAGCCTCTCTTTCTTTCTCTCAGTAATGTTTTTGCTCTACAGTCTCTACATCGCTCTACTCTCCTTTGATCTTCCTTTCTGCACTCTCCCCTCTCTCTTCCTCCCACACACTCCCTCTTCTCTGATGGGGTGGTGGGCTGTGCCTTAGCTGTTCTCCTGTCTAAGAGCTCTAATTCAACCTATATCGCTGAAGTTCAGCGCTACAGTGCGATTGAAATGTAAAGGCAATGTTCGTTAGCTGAGACTGCATTCCCGGTCAATTCTGCACATGTTGGCTCAATCAGGAAATGATCTTCACGTTTCTATTGAGCAATCTGTAAGGCTTCAGCCACAGACTGACTAGAGCCCTCAGGCTGGGATTCAATCAAAGACGCATTCTGTCTGCGGAGAAAGCATTTGCGTTAAACGCTACGAACGTTGTGGCTCAACCGTAATTGACCTGTAAAAGTTAAAGTGCAGTGAGCTTGTGGACAATGTGGCCGGAGTTCATTCTCAACCTTCTGTCTGTGACAAACAAACACTTCTGATGCCTTCTGGATTCACTTGTGGTTTGTGTCTACATTTTGAAATAAATTAAGGAAATAAGACCGTTTGTCATCTTGATTTCAGTCAGTCAGTCAGCCAATCAGTGAGTCAGTTATTTAATCAGTCAGGCAGCCAATCAGTGAGTCAGTTATTTAAATCAGTCAGTAAGTCAGTTATTTAATCAGACTGTCAGTCAGTTATGGAATCGGCCAGACTGTTATTTAATCAGTCAGTCAGTCAGTTATTTAATCAGACAGTCAGTCAGTCAGTTATTTAATCAGACAGTCAGTCAGTTATTTAATCAGACAGTCAGTCAGTCAGTTATTTAATCAGACAGTCAGTCAGCCAGTTATTTAATCAGTCAGTCAGTCAGCCAGTTATGTAATCAGTCAGTCAGTCAGCCAGTTATTTAATCAGTCAGACAGTCAGTTATTTAATCAGTCAGCCAGTCAGTTATTTAATCAGTCAGCCAGTCAGTTATTTAATCGGTCATTTAATCAGTCAGCCAGTTATTTAATCAGACAGTCAGACAGTCAGTTATTTAATCGGTCATTTAATCAGTCAGTCAGTTATTTAATCAGTCAGCCAGTCAGTTATTTAATCGGTCATTTAATCAGTCAGTCAGTTATTTAATCAGACAGTCAGCCAGCCAGTTATTTAATCAGTCAGTCAGTCAGTTATTTAATCAGTCAGTTAGTTATTTAATCAGACAGCCAGTTATTTAATCAGCCAGTCAGTCAGTTATTTAATCAGCCAGTCAGTTAGTTATTTAATCAGTCAGCCAGCCAGTTATTTAATCAGTCAGTCAGTCAGTTATTTAATCAGACAGTCAGTTATTTAATCAGTCAGTTATTTAATCAGTCAGTCAGTCATTTAATCAGACAGTCAGTCATTTAATCAGACAGTCAGTCATTTAATCAGCCAGCCAGTTATTTAATCAGTCAGTTATTTAATCAGTCAGTCAGTCATTTAATCAGACAGTCAGTCATTTAATCAGACAGTCAGTCATTTAATCAGACAGTCAGTCATTTAATCAGACAGCCAGTCATTTAATCAGACAGTCAGTCATTTAATCAGACAGCCAGTCATTTAATCAGACAGTCAGTCATTTAATCAGACAGTCAGTCATTTAATCAGACAGTCAGTCATTTAATCAGACAGTCAGTCATTTAATCAGACAGTCAGTCATTTAATCAGACAGTCAGTCATTTAATCAGACAGTCAGTCATTTAATCAGACAGCCAGTCAGTCCTTTTCTCATGTCGTGTTGAGTCTCTACATCTCGTTCACCCAACCAGACAATGTTTCAAGATAACAGGTTTGTTCTGACATCAAGTTGACATGTTCACACGAGCACCAAGGCAGGCACTCTCACACACACACACACACACACACACACACACACACACACACACACACACACACACACACACACACACACACACACACACACACACACACACACACACACACACACACACACACACACACACACACACACACACACACACACACACACACACACAGAATGGGTGATTCCACTGTGTAGATGGACATGTTGGTCCTTTGAAGAGCTCTCACCAGTGTCTCCTATACACCTGTCAGTTAAGACTATGATCACAGGACAGATGAAAGGATTTTAACTTCAAAGAGGGCGAGCCACAACCGGTCACTGGTCTTAGGGAGAGAGAACACATGCAGAAATACTCCTTCCCTCCTGAAGTGTACACTCCTTCCCTCCTGAAGTGTACACTCCTTCACTACTTCCCACACATCTAAATGGCAAATGGGCCATAGTGGGAGTTTCCACTATGTTTCTGAATCCAGTCATCTCCTTTCAAACCAGAGAAGGGAAGTGAACACTTCAGGAGATGTTATTGGGACGGACGACAGGAGGGACGGACGCTGCCTCACTAACTCATTCACTAGGGGAACAAGACGTCTGAGCGCACGCACACACACACACACACCCACACACGCGCACACACACGCGCGCACACACACACACACACACACACACAGTGACTAGTGTAATCTCTGATGTGGTAGTCTGTGGTAGACAAGGCTCACATCACTGTCTGTCATTATCATCTTTTCAGGAGCAAGCTAATGGTACACTACTCCTAGTGGGACCACACCCTTTACTAGACTCCTAGTGGGACCACACCCTTTACTAGACTCCTAGTGGAACCACAACCTTTACTAGACTCCTAGTGGGACCACACCCTTTACTAGACTCCTAGTTGGACCACACCCTTTACTAGACTCCTAGTGGGACCACACCCTTTACTAGACTCCTAGTGGGACCACACCCTTTACTAGACTCCTAGTGGAACCACACCCTTTACTAGACTCCTAGTGGGACCACACCCTTTACTAAACTCCTAGTTGGACCACACCCTTTACTAGACTCCTAGTGGGACCACACCCTTTACTAGACTCCTAGTGGGACCACACCCTTTACTAGACTCCTAGTGGGACCACACCCTTTACTAGACTCCTAGTGGGACCACACCCTTTACTAGACTCCTAGTGGGGGGTACACACCCTTTACTAGACTCCTAGTGGGACCTCACCCTTTACTAGACTCCTAGTGGGACCACACCCTTTACTAGACTCCTAGTGGGACCACACCCTTTACTAGACTCCTAGTGGGACCACACCCTTTACTAGACTCCTAGTGGGACCACACCCTTTACTAGACTCCTAGTGGGGGGGACACACCCTTTACTAGACTCCTAGTGGGACCACACCCTTTACTAGACTCCTAGTGGGACCACACCCTTTACTAGACTCCTAGTGGGACCACACCCTTTACTAGACTCCTAGTGGGACCACACCCTTTACTAGACTCCTAGTGGGACCACACCCTTTACTAGACTCCTAGTGGGACCACACCCTTTACTAGACTCCTAGTGGGACCACACCCTTTACTAGACTCCTAGTGGGACCACACCCTTTACTAGACTCCTAGTGGGACCACACCCTTTACTAGACTCCTAGTGGGGGGGACACACCCTTTACTAGACTCCTAGTGGGACCACACCCTTTCTAGACTCCTAGTGGGACCACACCCTTTACTAGACTCCTAGTGGGACCACACCCTTTACTAGACTCCTAGTGGGACCACACCCTTTACTAGACTCCTAGTGGGACCACACCCTTTACTAGACTCCTAGTGGGACCACACCCTTTACTAGACTCCTAGTGGGACCACACCCTTTACTAGACTCCTAGTGGGGGGGACACACCCTTTACTAGACTCCTAGTGGGACCACACCCTTTACTAGACTCCTAGTGGGACCACACCCTTTACTAGACTCCTAGTGGGACCACACCCTTTACTAGACTCCTAGTGGGACCACACCCTTTACTAGACTCCTAGTGGGACCACACCCTTTACTAGACTCCTAGTGGGACCACACCCTTTACTAGACTCCTAGTGGGACCACACCCTTTACTAAACTCCTAGTGGGACCACACCCTTTACTAGACTCCTAGTGGGACCACACCCTTTACTAGACTCCTAGTGGGACCACACCCTTTACTAGACTCCTAGTGGGACCACACCCTTTACTAGACTCCCAGTGGGGGGGACACACCCTTTACTAGACTCCTAGTGGGACCACACCCTTTACTAGACTCCTAGTGGGACCACACCCTTTACTAGACTCCTAGTGGGACCACACCCTTTACTAGACTCCTAGTGGGACCACACCCTTTACTAGACTCCTAGTGGGACCACACCCTTTACTAGACTCCTAGTGGGACCACACCCTTTACTAGACTCCTAGTGGGACCACACCCTTTACTAGACTCCTAGTGGGACCACACCCTTTACTAGACTCCTAGTGGGACCACACCCTTTACTAGACTCCTAGTGGGACCACACCCTTTACTAGACTCCTAGTGGGACCACACCCTTTACTAGACTCCTAGTGGGACCACACCCTTTACTAGACTCCTAGTGGGACCACACCCTTTACTAGACTCCTAGTGGGGGGGACACACCCTTTACTAGACTCCTAGTGGGACCACACCCTTTACTAGACTCCTAGTGGGACCACACCCTTTACTAGACTCCTAGTGGGACCACACCCTTTACTAGACTCCTAGTGGGACCACACCCTTTACTAGACTCCTAGTGGGACCACACCCTTTACTAGACTCCTAGTGGGACCACACCCTTTACTAGACTCCTAGTGGGACCACACCCTTTACTAGACTCCTAGTGGGACCACACCCTTTACTAGACTCCTAGTGGGACCACACCCTTTACTAGACTCCTAGTGGGACCACACCCTTTACTAGACTCCTAGTGGGACCACACCCTTTACTAGACTCCTAGTGGGACCACACCCTTTACTAGACTCCTAGTGGGACCACACCCTTTACTAGACTCCTAGTGGGACCACACCCTTTACTAGACTCCTAGTGGGACCACACCCTTTACTAGACTCCTAGTGGGACCACACCCTTTACTAGACTCCTAGTGGGACCACACCCTTTACTAGACTCCTAGTGGGACCACACCCTTTACTAGACTCCTAGTGGGACCACACCCTTTACTAGACTCCTAGTGGGACCACACCCTTTACTAGACTCCTAGTGGGACCACACCCTTTACTAGACTCCTAGTGGGACCACACCCTTTACTAGACTCCTAGTGGGACCACACCCTTTACTAGACTCCTAGTGGGACACACCCTTTACTAGACTCCTAGTGGGACCACACCCTTTACTAGACTCCTAGTGGGACCACACCCTTTACTAGACTCCTAGTGGGACCACACCCTTTACTAGACTCCTAGTGGGACCACACCCTTTACTAGACTCCTAGTGGGACCACACCCTTTACTAGACTCCTAGTGGGACCACACCCTTTACTAGACTCCTAGTGGGACCACACCCTTTACTAGACTCCTAGTGGGACCACACCCTTTACTAGACTCCTA
This sequence comes from Oncorhynchus gorbuscha, assembly GCF_021184085.1. Taxonomy (NCBI): domain Eukaryota; kingdom Metazoa; phylum Chordata; class Actinopteri; order Salmoniformes; family Salmonidae; genus Oncorhynchus; species Oncorhynchus gorbuscha. The sequence continues at coordinate 3,125 of NW_025752068.1, read as the reverse complement.
CCACACCCTTTACTAGACTCCTAGTGGGACCACACCCTTTACTAAACTCCTAGTGGGACCACACCCTTTACTAGACTCCTAGTGGGACCACACCCTTTACTAGACTCCCAGTGGGGGGGACACACCCTTTACTAGACTCCTAGTGGGACCACACCCTTTACTAGACTCCTAGTGGGACCACACCCTTTACTAGACTCCTAGTGGGACCACACCCTTTACTAGACTCCTAGTGGGACCACACCCTTTACTAGACTCCTAGTGGGACCACACCCTTTACTAGACTCCTAGTGGGACCACACCCTTTACTAGACTCCTAGTGGGACCACACCCTTTACTAGACTCCTAGTGGGACCACACCCTTTACTAGACTCCTAGTGGGACCACACCCTTTACTAGACTCCTAGTGGGACCTCACCCTTTACTAGACTCCTAGTGGGACCACACCCTTTACTAGACTCCTAGTGGGACCACACCCTTTACTAGACTCCTAGTGGGACCACACCCTTTACTAGACTCCTAGTGGGACCACACCCTTTACTAGACTCCTAGTGGGGGGGACACACCCTTTACTAGACTCCTAGTGGGGGGGACACACCCTTTACTAGACTCCCAGTGGGACCACACCCTTACTAGACTCCTAGTGGGACCACACCCTTTACTAGACTCCTAGTGGGACCACACCCTTTACTAGACTCCTAGTGGGACCACACCCTTTACTAGACTCCTAGTGGGACCACACCCTTTACTAGACTCCTAGTGGGGGGGGACACACCCTTTACTAGACTCCTAGTGGGACCACACCCTTTACTAGACTGCTAGTGGGACCACACCCTTTACTAGACTCCTAGTGGGACCACACCCTTTACTAGACTCCTAGTGGGACCACACCCTTTACTAGACTCCTAGTGGGACCACACCCTTTACTAGACTCCTAGTGGGACCACACCCTTTACTAGACTCCTAGTGGGACCACACCCTTTACTAGACTCCTAGTGGGACCACACCCTTTACTAGACTCCTAGTGGGACCACACCCTTTACTAGACTCCTAGTGGGACCACACCCTTTACTAGACTCCTAGTGGGACCACACCCTTTACTAGACTCCTAGTGGGACCACACCCTTTACTAGACTCCTAGTGGGACCACACCCTTTACTAGACTCCTAGTGGGACCACACCCTTTACTAGACTCCTAGTGGGACCACACCCTTTACTAGACTCCTAGTGGGACCACACCCTTTACTAGACTCCTAGTGGGACCACACCCTTTACTAGACTTCTAGTGGGACCACACCCTTTACTAGACTCCTAGTTGGACCACACCCTTTACTAGACTCCTAGTGGGACCACACCCTTTACTAGACTCCTAGTGGGACCACACCCTTTACTAGACTTCTAGTGGGACCACACCCTTTACTAGACTCCTAGTGGGGGGGGCATATGTACACGCCACATATGTCGGCTCAATTGGAAAATTACCTTTAAAATGCTGCATTGTTCAAATCCCTGATCGGCTTGACTCTTGGCCGACGTTAAAACTATCATTCTGATCTCATGGACGGTCCGAGCATTGAAAGCTCCGTTAGTGAAATTTAGACAAGTCTAATGTCAGAGTGGTTCCATTCCTCCAGCCCCATCACTCAGCTGTTTACTAAAACAGTGGAGGGGTTTCCTCTTTGTTGTTGATTGAACTGCAGATTGTAAAATCACCTTTAGCCGACATCCGCAACATTTAACTTGAATCCGATCTCCATAAACAATCACAACAAAAAAATTGCCTTTAAAGGTCGAGGGCAGTCTGCTTGTTGACAATGTGCCTTTAAAGGTCGAGGGCAGTCTGCTCGTTGACAATGTGCCTTTGTCAGTTTATTCATGTGAAGACAGATTAATAGTTGTTCAATAACAATGTTAAAATCAAACATGGTTAGTGAACAATGAACCTTCATAAAACAAATGTCCTTTTGAGATATAATACCACTCAGGTTACTGTCTTCATCATAGATGAACAGGGACTCCTGGTGCCAAGACACTGACTGACTGCTCTCTATGAATACAACTGACTTTCTACCAGGTTCTACAAGTTCTGTCCATTTTTAAAGCAGCTGCAGCAGAACGGTTTCTCTCCAGAGTGAACTCCCTGGTGGAGTTTTAGATAACCTGACTACGTTTCTCTCCAGAGTGAACTCCCTGGTGGAGTTTTAGATAACCTGACTACGTTTCTCTCCAGAGTGAACTCCCTGGTGGAGTTTTAGATAACCTACACTCTAACCACTAGGCTACCTGCCGCCCCTACACTCTAACCACTAGGCTACCTGCCGCCCCTACACTCTAACCACTAGGCTACCTGCCGCCCCTACACTCTAACCACTAGGCTACCTGCCGCCCTACACTCTAACCACTAGGCTACCTGCCGCCTCTACACTTTAACCACTAGGCTACCTGCCGCCTCTACACTCTAACCACTAGGCTACCCTGCCACCTCTACACTCTAACCACTAGACTACCTGCCGCCTCTACACTCTAACCACTAGGCTACCTGCCTGCCCCTACACTCTAACCACTAGGCTACCCTGCCACCGCTACACTCTAACCACTAGACTACCTGCCGCCTCTACACTCTAACCACTAGGCTACCCTGCCGCCTCTACACTCTAACCACTAGGCTACCCTGCCGCCTCTACACTCTAACCACTAGGCTACCCTGCCGCCTCTACACTCTAACCACTAGGCTACCCTGCCGCCTCTACACTCTAACCACTAGGCTACCCTGCCGCCCTTACACTCTAACCACTAGGCTACCTGCCGCCCCTACACTCTAACCACTAGACTACCCTCCACCTCTACACTCTAACCACTAGGCTACCTGCCGCCCCTACACTCTAACTACTAGACTACCTGCCACCCCTACACTCTAACCACTAGGCTACCTGCCGCCTCTACACTCTAACCACTAGGCTACCTGCCGCCTCTACACTCTAACCACTAGGCTACCTGCCACTCCGGACTCATCAATAAGTGAATGTTATGATGATACACAGCTTGTAGAACCAAAACATACCACCGCCTCTGCTCAACAAACTCGAACACAAATCGATTTGGGGGTGCTGCAGTTTGTGAATTATATT